>NW_024757903.1:0-83099 GCF_910596095.1 Thunnus maccoyii | reverse complement strand
CTGAAATTGACAGAAACACATGAAAATGCATGTACGGCGTGCGCCGTGACCCTGCGCAGCCGAGCCTTTGGGGTGAGTCTGCATCGGTTCTGATGAAAAGCCACTAGTTTGGGCCCAATAACACTGAAATTGACAGAAACACATGAAAATGCATGTACGGTGTGCGCCGTGACCCTGCCAGCGCAGCCGAGCCTTTTGGGTGAGTCTGCATCGGTTCTGATGAAAAGCCACTAGTTTGGGCCCAATAACACTGAAATTGACAGAAACACATGAAAATGCATGTACGGCGTGCGTCGTGACCCTGCCAGCGCAGCCGAGCCTTTTGGGTGAGTCTGCATCGGTTCTGATGAAAAGCCACTAGTTTGGGCCCAAAAACACTGAAATTGACAGAAACACATGAAAATGCATGTACGGCGTGCGCCGTGACCCTGCGCAGCCGAGGCCTTTGGGGTGAGTCTGCATCGGTTCTGATGAAAAGCCACTAGTTTGGGCCCAAAAACACTGAAATTGACAGAAACACATGAAAATGCATGTACGGCGTGCGCCGTGACCCTGCCAGCGCAGCCGAGCCTTTTGGGTGAGTCTGCATCGGTTCTGATGAAAAGCCACTAGTTTGGGCCCAATAACACTGAAATTGACAGAAACACATGAAAATGCATGTACGGTGTGCGCCGTGACCCTGCCAGCGCAGCCGAGACTTTTGGGTGAGTCTGCATCGGTTCTGATGAAAAGCGACTGGTTTGGGCCCAATAACACTGAAATTGACAGAAACACATGAAAATGCATGTACGGCGTGCGCCGTGACCCTGCGCAGCAGAGCCTTTGGGGTGAGTCTGCATCAGTTCTGATGAAAAGCCACTAGTTTGGGCCCAATAACACTGAAATTGACAGAAACACATGAAAATGCATGTACGGTGTGCGCCGTGACCCTGCCAGCGCAGCCGAGCCTTTTGGGTGAGTCTGCATCGGTTCTGATGAAAAGCCACTAGTTTGGGCCCAATAACACTGAAATTGACAGAAACACATGAAAATGCATGTACGGCGTGCGTCGTGACCCTGCCAGGGCAGCCGAGCCTTTTGGTGAGTCTGCATCGGTTCTGATGAAAAGCCACTAGTTTGGGCCCAAAAACACTGAAATTGACAGAAACACATGAAAATGCATGTACGGCGTGCACCGTGACCCTGCCAGCGCAGCCGAGCCTTTTGGGTGAGTCTGCATCGGTTCTGATGAAAAGCCACTAGTTTGGGCCCAATAACACTGAAATTGACAGAAACACATGAAAATGCATGTACGGCGTGCGCCGTTACCCTGCCAGCGCAGCCGAGCCTTTTGGGTGAGTCTGCATCGGTTCTGATGAAAAGCCACTAGTTTGGGCCCAATAACACTGAAATTGACAGAAACACATGAAAATGCATGTACGGCGTGCGCCGTGACCCTGCGCAGCCGAGCCTTTGGGGTGAGTCTGCATCGGTTCTGATGAAAAGCCACTAGTTGGGCCCAATAACACTGAAATTGACAGAAACACATGAAAATGCATGTACGGCGTGCGCCGTTACCCTGCCAGCGCAGCCGAGCCTTTTGGGTGAGTCTGCATCGGTTCTGATGAAAAGCCACTAGTTTGGGCCCAATAACACTGAAATTGACAGAAACACATGAAAATGCATGTACGGCGTGCGCCGTGACCCTGCCAGCGCAGCCGAGCCTTTTGGGTGAGTCTGCATCGGTTCTGATGAAAAGCCACTAGTTTGGGCCCAATAACACTGAAATTGACAGAAACACATGAAAATGCATGTACGGCGTGCGCCGTGACCCTGCGCAGCCGAGCCTTTGGGGTGGAGTCTGCATCGGTTCTGATGAAAAGCCACTAGTTTGGGCCCAATAACACTGAAATTGACAGAAACACATGAAAATGCATGTACGGTGTGCGCCGTGACCCTGCCAGCGCAGCCGAGCCTTTTGGGTGAGTCTGCATCGGTTCTGATGAAAAGCCACTAGTTTGGGCCCAATAACACTGAAATTGACAGAAACACATGAAAATGCATGTACGGCGTGCGTCGTGACCCTGCCAGCGCAGCCGAGCCTTTTGGGTGAGTCTGCATCGGTTCTGATGAAAAGCCACTAGTTTGGTGCCAATAACACTGAAATTGACAGAAACACATGAAAATGCATGTACGGCGTGCGCCGTGACCCTGCGCAGCCGAGCCTTTGGGGTGAGTCTGCATCGGTTCTGATGAAAAGCCACTAGTTTGGGCCCAATAACACTGAAATTGACAGAAACACATGAAAATGCATGTACGGTGTGCGCCGTGACCCTGCCAGCGCAGCCGAGCCTTTTGGGTGAGTCTGCATCGGTTCTGATGAAAAGCCACTAGTTTGGGCCCAATAACACTGAAATTGACAGAAACACATGAAAATGCATGTACGGCGTGCGTCGTGACCCTGCGCAGCCGAGCCTTTGGGGTGAGTCTGCATCGGTTCTGATGAAAAGCCACTAGTTTGGGCCCAATAACACTGAAATTGACAGAAACACATGAAAATGCATGTACGGCGTGCGCCGTGACCCTGCGCAGCCGAGCCTTTGGGGTGAGTCTGCATCGGTTCTGATGAAAAGCCACTAGTTTGGACCCAAAAACACTGAAATTGACAGAAACACATGAAAATGCATGTACGGCGTGCGCCGTGACCCTGCCAGCGCAGCCGAGCCTTTGGGGTGAGTCTGCATCGGTTCTGATGAAAAGCCACTAGTTTGGGCCCAATAACACTGAAATTGACAGAAACACATGAAAATGCATGTACGGCGTGCGCCGTGACCCTGCCAGCGCAGCCGAGCCTTTAGGGTGAGTCTGCATCGGTTCTGATGAAAAGCCACTAGTTTGGGCCCAATAACACTGAAATTGACAGAAACACATGAAAATGCATGTACGGCTTGCGCCGTGACCCTGCCAGCGCAGCCGAGCCTTTTGGGTGAGTCTGCATCGGTTCTGATGAAAAGCCACTAGTTTGGGCCCAATAACACTGAAATTGACAGAAACACATGAAAATGCATGTACGGCGTGCGCCGTGACCCTGCGCAGCCGAGCCTTTGGGGTGAGTCTGCATCGGTTCTGATGAAAAGCCACTAGTTTGGGCCCAATAACACTGAAACTGACAGAAACACATGAAAATGCATGTACGGCGTGCGCCGTGACCCTGCGCAGCCGAGCCTTTGGGGTGAGTCTGCATCGGTTCTGATGAAAAGCCACTAGTTTGGGCCCAATAACACTGAAATTGACAGAAACACATGAAAATGCATGTACGGTGTGCGCCGTGACCCTGCCAGCGCAGCCGAGCCTTTTGGGTGAGTCTGCATCGGTTCTGATGAAAAGCCACTAGTTTGGGCCCAATAACACTGAAATTGACAGAAACACATGAAAATGCATGTACGGCGTGCGTCGTGACCCTGCCAGCGCAGCCGAGCCTTTTGGGTGAGTCTGCATCGGTTCTGATGAAAAGCCACTAGTTTGGGCCCAATAACACTGAAATTGACAGAAACACATGAAAATGCATGTACGGCGTGCGTCGTGACCCTGCCAGCGCAGCCGAGCCTTTTGGGTGAGTCTGCATCGGTTCTGATGAAAAGCCACTAGTTTGGTGCCAATAACACTGAAATTGACAGAAACACATGAAAATGCATGTACGGCGTGCGCCGTGACCCTGCGCAGCCGAGCCTTTGGGGTGAGTCTGCATCGGTTCTGATGAAAAGCCACTAGTTTGGGCCCAATAACACTGAAATTGACAGAAACACATGAAAATGCATGTACGGTGTGTGCCGTGACCCTGCCAGCGCAGCCGAGCCTTTTGGGTGAGTCTGCATCGGTTCTGATGAAAAGCCACTAGTTTGGGCCCAATAACACTGAAATTGACAGAAACACATGAAAATGCATGTACGGCGTGCGTCGTGACCCTGCCAGCGCAGCCGAGCCTTTTGGGTGAGTCTGCATCGGTTCTGATGAAAAGCCACTAGTTTGGGCCCAAAAACACTGAAATTGACAGAAACACATGAAAATGCATGTACGGCGTGCGCCGTGACCCTGCGCAGCCGAGCCTTTGGGGTGAGTCTGCATCGGTTCTGATGAAAAGCCACTAGTTTGGGCCCAAAAACACTGAAATTGACAGAAACACATGAAAATGCATGTACGGCGTGCGTCGTGACCCTGCCAGCGCAGCCGAGCCTTTTGGGTGAGTCTGCATCGGTTCTGATGAAAAGCCACTAGTTTGGGCCCAAAAACACTGAAATTGACAGAAACACATGAAAATGCATGTACGGCTTGCGCCGTGACCCTGCCAGCGCAGCCGAGCCTTTTGGGTGAGTCTTCATCGGTTCTGATGAAAAGCCACTAGTTTGGGCCCAATAACACTGAAATTGACAGAAACACATGAAAATGCATGTACGGCGTGCGCCGTTACCCTGCCAGCGCAGCCGAGCCTTTTGGGTGAGTCTGCATCGGTTCTGATGAAAAGCCACTAGTTTGGGCCCAAAAACACTGAAATTGACAGAAACACATGAAAATGCATGTACGGCGTGCGCCGTGACCCTGCCAGCGCAGCCGAGCCTTTGGGGTGAGTCTGCATCGGTTCTGATGAAAAGCGACTGGTTTGGGCCCAATAACACTGAAATTGACAGAAACACATGAAAATGCATGTACGGCGTGCGCCGTGACCCTGCGCAGCCGAGCCTTTGGGGTGAGTCTGCATCAGTTCTGATGAAAAGCCACTAGTTTGGGCCCAATAACACTGAAATTGACAGAAACACATGAAAATGCATGTACGGTGTGTGCCGTGACCCTGCCAGCGCAGCCGAGGATTTTGGGTGAATCTGCATCGGTTCTGATGAAAAGCCACTAGTTTGGGCCCAATAACACTGAAATTGACAGAAACACATGAAAATGCATGTACGGCGTGCGTCGTGACCCTGCCAGCGCAGCCGAGCCTTTTGGGTGAGTCTGCATCGGTTCTGATGAAAAGCCACTAGTTTGGGCCCAAAAACACTGAAATTGACAGAAACACATGAAAATGCATGTACGGCGTGCGCCGTGACCCTGCGCAGCCGAGCCTTTGGGGTGAGTCTGCATCGGTTCTGATGAAAAGCCACTAGTTTGGGCCCAAAAACACTGAAATTGACAGAAACACATGAAAATGCATGTACGGCGTGCGCCGTGACCCTGCCAGCGCAGCCGAGCCTTTTGGGTGAGTCTGCATCGGTTCTGATGAAAAGCCACTAGTTTGGGCCCAATAACACTGAAATTGACAGAAACACATGAAAATGCATGTACGGCGTGCGCCGTTACCCTGCCAGCGCAGCCGAGCCTTTTGGGTGAGTCTGCATCGGTTCTGATGAAAAGCCACGAGTTTGGGCCCAAAAATACTGAAATTGACAGAAACACATGAAAATGCATGTACGGCGTGCGCCGTGACCCTGCGCAGCCGAGCCTTTGGGGTGAGTCTGCATCGGTTCTGATGAAAAGCCACTAGTTTGGGCCCAAAAACACTGAAATTGACAGAAACACATGAAAATGCATGTACGGCTTGCGCCGTGACCCTGCCAGCGCAGCCGAGCCTTTTGGGTGAGTCTTCATCGGTTCTGATGAAAATCCACTAGTTTGGGCCCAATAACACTGAAATTGACAGAAACACATGAAAATGCATGTACGGCGTGCGCCGTGACCCTGCCAGCGCAGCCGAGCCTTTGGGGTGAGTCTGCATCGGTTCTGATGAAAAGCCACTAGTTTGGGCCCAAAAACACTGAAATTCACAGAAACACATGAAAATGCATGTACGGCGTGCGCCGTGACCCTGCGCAGCCGAGCCTTTGGGGTGAGTCTGCATCGGTTCTGATGAAAAGCCACTAGTTTGGGCCCAATAACACTGAAATTGACAGAAACACATGAAAATGCATGTACGGCGTGCGCCGTGACCCTGCCAGCGCAGCCGAGCCTTTTGGGTGAGTCTGCATCGGTTCTGATGAAAAGCCACTAGTTTGGGCCCCAATAACACTGAAATTGACAGAAACACATGAAAATGCATGTACGGCGTGCGCCGTGACCCTGCTAGTGCAGCCGAGCCTTTTGGGTGAGTCTGCATCGGTTCTGATGAAAAGCCACTAGTTTGGGCCCTATAACACTGAAATTGACAGAAACACATGAAAATACATGTACGGTGTGCGCCGTGACCCTGCCAGCGCAGCCGAGCCTTTTGGGTGAGTCTGCATCGGTTCTGATGAAAAGCCACTAGTTTGGGCCCAATAACACTGAAATTGACAGAAACACATGAAAATGCATGTACGGCGTGCGCCGTGACCCTGCCAGCGCAGCCGAGCCTTTTGGGTGAGTCTGCATCGGTTCTGATGAAAAGCGACTGGTTTGGGCCCAATAACACTGAAATTGACAGAAACACATGAAAATGCATGTACGGCGTGCGCCGTGACCCTGCGCAGCCGAGCCTTTGGGGTGAGTCTGCATCAGTTCTGATGAAAAGCCACTAGTTTGGGCCCAATAACACTGAAATTGACAGAAACACATGAAAATGCATGTACGCTGTGTACCGTGACCCTGCCAGCGCAGCCGAGGATTTTGGGTGAATCTGCATCGGTTCTGATGAAAAGCCACTAGTTTGGGCCCAATAACACTGAAATTGACAGAAACACATGAAAATGCATGTACGGCGTGCGTCGTGACCCTGCCAGCGCAGCCGAGCCTTTTGGGTGAGTCTGCATCGGTTCTGATGAAAAGCCACTAGTTTGGGCCCAAAAACACTGAAATTGACAGAAACACATGAAAATGCATGTACGGCGTGCGCCGTGACCCTGCCAGCGCAGCCGAGCCTTTGGGGTGAGTCTGCATCGGTTCTGATGAAAAGCCACTAGTTTGGGCCCAATAACACTGAAATTGACAGAAACACATGAAAATGCATGTACGGCGTGCGCCGTGACCCTGCCAGCGCAGCCGAGCCTTTAGGGTGAGTCTGCATCGGTTCTGATGAAAAGCCACTAGTTTGGGCCCAATAACACTGAAATTGACAGAAACACATGAAAATGCATGTACGGCGTGCGCCGTGACCCTGCGCAGCCGAGCCTTTGGGGTGAGTCTGCATCGGTTCTGATGAAAAGCCACTAGTTTGGGCCCAATAACACTGAAATTGACAGAAACACATGAAAATGCATGTACGGCGTGCGCCGTGACCCTGCGCAGCCGAGCCTTTGGGGTGAGTCTGCATCGGTTCTGATGAAAAGCCACTAGTTTGGGCCCAATAACACTGAAATTGACAGAAACACATGAAAATGCATGTACGGCGTGCGCCGTGACCCTGCGCAGCCGAGCCTTTGGGGTGAGTCTGCATCGGTTCTGATGAAAAGCCACTAGTTTCGGCCCAATAACACTGAAATTGACAGAAACACATGAAAATGCATGTACGGCGTGCGCCGTGACCCTGCCAGCGCAGCCGAGCCTTTTGGGTGAGTCTGCATCGATTCTGATGAAAAGCCACTAGTTTGGGCCCAATAACACTGAAATTGACAGAAACACATGAAAATGCATGTACGGTGTGCGCCGTGACCCTGCGTAGCCGAGCCTTTGGGGTGAGTCTGCATCGGTTCTGATGAAAAGCCACTAGTTTGGGCCCTATAACACTGAAATTGACAGAAACACATGAAAATACATGTACGGTGTGCGCCGTGACCCTGCCAGCGCAGCCGAGCCTTTTGGGTGAGTCTGCATCGGTTCTGATGAAAAGCCACTAGTTTGGGCCCAATAACACTGAAATTGACAGAAACACATGAAAATGCATGTACGGCGTGCGCCGTGACCCCGCCAGCGCAGCCGAGCCTTTTGGGTGAGTCTGCATCGGTTCTGATGAAAAGCCACTAGTTTGGGCCCAATAACACTGAAATTGACAGAAACACATGAAAATGCATGTACGGCGTGCGCCGTGACCCCGCCAGCGCAGCCGAGCCTTTTGGGTGAGTCTGCATCGGTTCTGATGAAAAGCCACTAGTTTGGGCCCAATAACACTGAAATTGACAGAAACACATGAAAATGCATGTACGGCGTGCGCCGTGACCCTGCCAGCGCAGCCGAGCCTTTTGGGTGAGTCTGCATCGGTTCTGATGAAAAGCGACTGGTTTCGGCCCAATAACACTGAAATTGACAGAAACACATGAAAATGCATGTACGGCATGCGCCGTGACCCTGCGCAGCCGAGCCTTTGGGGTGAGTCTGCATCGGTTCTGATGAAAAGCCACTAGTTTCGGCCCAATAACACTGAAATTGACAGAAACACATGAAAATGCATGTACGGCGTGCGCCGTGACCCTGCCAGCGCAGCCGAGCCTTTTGGGTGAGTCTGCATCGATTCTGATGAAAAGCCACTAGTTTGGGCCCAATAACACTGAAATTGACAGAAACACATGAAAATGCATGTACGGTGTGCGCCGTGACCCTGCGCAGCCGAGCCTTTGGGGTGAGTCTGCATCGGTTCTGATGAAAAGCCACTAGTTTGGGCCCAATAACACTGAAATTGACAGAAACACATGAAAATGCATGTACGGTGTGCGCCGTGACCCTGCCAGCGCAGCCGAGCCTTTTGGGTGAGTCTGCATCGGTTCTGATGAAAAGCCACTAGTTTGGGCCCAATAACACTGAAATTGACAGAAACACATGAAAATGCATGTACGGCGTGCGCCGTGACCCTGCCAGCGCAGCCGAGCCTTTTGGGTGAGTCTGCATCGGTTCTGATGAAAAGCCACTAGTTTGGGCCCAATAACACTGAAATTGACAGAAACACATGAAAATGCATGTACGGCGTGCGCCGTGACCCTGCGCAGCCGAGCCTTTGGGGTGAGTCTGCATCGGTTCTGATGAAAAGCCACTAGTTTGGGCCCAATAACACTGAAATTGACAGAAACACATGAAAATGCATGTACGGCGTGCGCCGTGACCCTGCCAGCGCAGCCGAGCCTTTTGGGTGAGTCTGCATCAGTTCTGATGAAAAGCGACTGGTTTGGGCCCAATAACACTGAAATTGACAGAAACACATGAAAATGCATGTACGGCGTGCGCCGTGACCCTGCGCAGCCGAGCCTTTTGGGTGAGTCTGCATCGGTTCTGATGAAAAGCCACTAGTTTGGGCCCAATAACACTGAAATTGACAGAAACACATGAAAATGCATGTACGGCGTGCGCCGTGACCCTGCGCAGCCGAGCCTTTGGGGTGAGTCTGCATCGGTTCTGATGAAAAGCCACTAGTTTGGGCCCAATAACACTGAAATTGACAGAAACACATGAAAATGCATGTACGGCGTGCGCCGTGACCCTGCGCAGCCGAGCCTTTGGGGTGAGTCTGCATCGGTTCTGATGAAAAGCCACTAGTTTGGGCCCAAAAACACTGAAATTGACAGAAACACATGAAAATGCATGTACGGCGTGCGCCGTGACCCTGCCAGCGCAGCCGAGCCTTTGGGGTGAGTCTGCATCGGTTCTGATGAAAAGCCAGTAGTTTGGGCCCAAAAACACTGAAATTGACAGAAACACATGAAAATGCATGTACGGCGTGCGCCGTGACCCTGCCAGCGCAGCCGAGCCTTTTGGGTGAGTCTGCATCGGTTCTGATGAAAAGCCACTAGTTTGGGCCCAATAACACTGAAATTGACAGAAACACATGAAAATGCATGTACGGCGTGCGCCGTGACCCTGCCAGCGCAGCCGAGCCTTTGGGGTGAGTCTGCATCGGTTCTGATGAAAAGCCACTAGTTTGGGCCCAATAACACTGAAATTGACAGAAACACATGAAAATGCATGTACGGCGTGCGCCGTGACCCTGCCAGCGCAGCCGAGCCTTTTGGGTGAGTCTGCATCGGTTCTGATGAAAAGCCACTAGTTTGGGCCCAATAACACTGAAATTGACAGAAACACATGAAAATGCATGTACGGCGTGCGTCGTGACCCTGCCAGCGCAGCCGAGCCTTTTGGGTGAGTCTGCATCGGTTCTGATGAAAAGCCACTAGTTTGGGCCCAAAAACACTGAAATTGACAGAAACACATGAAAATGCATATACGGCGTGCGTCGTGACCCTGCCAGCGCAGCCGAGCCTTTTGGGTGAGTCTGCATCGGTTCTGATGAAAAGCCACTAGTTTGGGCCCAAAAACACTGAAACTGACAGAAACACATGAAAATGCATGTACGGCTTGCGCCGTGACCCTGCCAGCGCAGCCGAGCCTTTTGGGTGAGTCTTCATCGGTTCTGATGAAAAGCCACTAGTTTGGGCCCAATAACACTGAAATTGACAGAAACACATGAAAATGCATGTACGGCGTGCGCCGTGACCCTGCCAGCGCAGCCAAGCCTTTAGGGTGAGTCTGCATCGGTTCTGATGAAAAGCCACTAGTTTGGGCCCAATAACACTGAAATTGACAGAAACACATGAAAATGCATGTACGGCTTGCGCCGTGACCCTGCCAGCGCAGCCGAGCCTTTTGGGTGAGTCTGCATCGGTTCTGATGAAAAGCCACTAGTTTGGGCCCAATAACACTGAAATTGACAGAAACACATGAAAATGCATGTACGGCGTGCGCCGTGACCCTGCGCAGCCGAGCCTTTGGGGTGAGTCTGCATCGGTTCTGATGAAAAGCCACTAGTTTGGGCCCAATAACACTGAAATTGACAGAAACACATGAAAATGCATGTACGGTGTGCGCCGTGACCCTGCCAGCGCAGCCGAGCCTTTTGGGTGAGTCTGCATCGGTTCTGATGAAAAGCCACTAGTTTGGGCCCAATAACACTGAAATTGACAGAAACACATGAAAATGCATGTACGGCATGCGTCGTGACCCTGCCAGCGCAGCCGAGCCTTTTGGGTGAGTCTGCATCGGTTCTGATGAAAAGCCACTAGTTTGGGCCCAATAACACTGAAATTGACAGAAACACATGAAAATGCATGTACGGCGTGCGCCGTGACCCTGCCAGCGCAGCCGAGCCTTTTGGGTAAGTCTGCATCGGTTCTGATGAAAAGCGACTGGTTTGGGCCCAATAACACTGAAATTGACAGAAACACATGAAAATGCATGTACGGCGTGCGCCGTTACCCTGCCAGCGCAGCCGAGCCTTTTGGGTGAGTCTGCATCGGTTCTGATGAAAAGCCACTAGTTTGGGCCCAATAACACTGAAATTGACAGAAACACATGAAAATGCATGTATGGCGTGCGCCGTGACCCTGCGCAGCCGAGCCTTTGGGGTGAGTCTGCATCGGTTCTGATGAAAAGCCACTAGTTTGGGCCCAATAACACTGAAATTGACAGAAACACATGAAAATGCATGTACGGCGTGCGCCGTGACCCTGCGCAGCCGAGCCTTTTGGGTGAGTCTGCATCGGTTCTGATGAAAAGCCACTAGTTTGGGCCCAATAACACTGAAATTGACAGAAACACATGAAAATGCATGTACGGTGTGCGCCGTGACCCTGCCAGCGCAGCCGAGCCTTTTGGGTGAGTCTGCATCGGTTCTGATGAAAAGCCACTAGTTTGGGCCCAATAACACTGAAATTGACAGAAACACATGAAAATGCATGTACGGCGTGCGTCGTGACCCTGCCAGCGCAGCCGAGCCTTTTGGGTGAGTCTGCATCGGTTCTGATGAAAAGCCACTAGTTTGGGCCCAAAAACACTGAAATTGACAGAAACACATGAAAATGCATGTACGGCGTGCGCCGTGACCCTGCGCAGCCGAGCCTTTGGGGTGAGTCTGCATCGGTTCTGATGAAAAGCCACTAGTTTGGGCCCAATAACACTGAAATTGACAGAAACACATGAAAATGCATGTACGGCGTGCGTCGTGACCCTGCCAGCGCAGCCGAGCCTTTTGGGTGAGTCTGCATCGGTTCTGATGAAAAGCCACTAGTTTGGGCCCAATAACACTGAAATTGACAGAAACACATGAAAATGCATGTACGGCGTGCGCCGTGACCCTGCGCAGCCGAGCCTTTGGGGTGAGTCTGCATCGGTTCTGATGAAAAGCCACTAGTTTGGGCCCAATTACACTGAAATTGACAGAAACACATGAAAATGCATGTACGGCGTGCGTCGTGACCCTGCCAGCGCAGCCGAGCCTTTTGGGTGAGTCTGCATCGGTTCTGATGAAAAGCCACTAGTTTGGGCCCAAAAACACTGAAATTGACAGAAACACATGAAAATGCATGTACGGCTTGCGCCTTGACCCTGCCAGCGCAGCCGAGCCTTTTGGGTGAGTCTTCATCGGTTCTGATGAAAAGCCACTAGTTTGGGCCCAATAACACTGAAATTGACAGAAACACATGAAAATGCATGTACGGCGTGCGCCGTTACCCTGCCAGCGCAGCCGAGCCTTTTGGGTGAGTCTGCATCGGTTCTGATGAAAAGCCACTAGTTTGGGCCCAAAAACACTGAAATTGACAGAAACACATGAAAATGCATGTACGGCGTGCGCCGTGACCCTGCCAGCGCAGCCGAGCCTTTGGGGTGAGTCTGCATCGGTTCTGATGAAAAGCGACTGGTTTGGGCCCAATAACACTGAAATTGACAGAAACACATGAAAATGCATGTACGGCGTGCGCCGTGACCCTGCGCAGCCGAGCCTTTGGGGTGAGTCTGCATCAGTTCTGATGAAAAGCCACTAGTTTGGGCCCAATAACACTGAAATTGACAGAAACACATGAAAATGCATGTACGGCGTGCGCCGTGACCCTGCCAGCGCAGCCGAGGATTTTGGGTGAATCTGCATCGGTTCTGATGAAAAGCCACTAGTTTGGGCCCAATAACACTGAAATTGACAGAAACACATGAAAATGCATGTACGGCGTGCGTCGTGACCCTGCCAGCGCAGCCGAGCCTTTTGGGTGAGTCTGCATCGGTTCTGATGAAAAGCCACTAGTTTGGGCCCAAAAACACTGAAATTGACAGAAACACATGAAAATGCATGTACGGCGTGCGCCGTGACCCTGCGCAGCCGAGCCTTTGGGGTGAGTCTGCATCGGTTCTGATGAAAAGCCACTAGTTTGGGCCCAAAAACACTGAAATTGACAGAAACACATGAAAATGCATGTACGGCGTGCGCCGTGACCCTGCCAGCGCAGCCGAGCCTTTTGGGTGAGTCTGCATCGGTTCTGATGAAAAGCCACTAGTTTGGGCCCAATAACACTGAAATTGACAGAAACACATGAAAATGCATGTACGGCGTGCGCCGTTACCCTGCCAGCGCAGCCGAGCCTTTTGGGTGAGTCTGCATCGGTTCTGATGAAAAGCCACGAGTTTGGGCCCAAAAACACTGAAATTGACAGAAACACATGAAAATGCATGTACGGCGTGCGCCGTGACCCTGCGCAGCCGAGCCTTTGGGGTGAGTCTGCATCGGTTCTGATGAAAAGCCACTAGTTTGGGCCCAAAAACACTGAAATTGACAGAAACACATGAAAATGCATGTACGGCTTGCGCCGTGACCCTGCCAGCGCAGCCGAGCCTTTTGGGTGAGTCTTCATCGGTTCTGATGAAAATCCACTAGTTTGGGCCCAATAACACTGAAATTGACAGAAACACATGAAAATGCATGTACGGCGTGCGCCGTGACCCTGCCAGCGCAGCCGAGCCTTTGGGGTGAGTCTGCATCGGTTCTGATGAAAAGCCACTAGTTTGGGCCCAAAAACACTGAAATTCACAGAAACACATGAAAATGCATGTACGGCGTGCGCCGTGACCCTGCGCAGCCGAGCCTTTGGGGTGAGTCTGCATCGGTTCTGATGAAAAGCCACTAGTTTGGGCCCAATAACACTGAAATTGACAGAAACACATGAAAATGCATGTACGGCGTGCGCCGTGACCCTGCCAGCGCAGCCGAGCCTTTTGGGTGAGTCTGCATCGGTTCTGATGAAAAGCCACTAGTTTGGGCCCAATAACACTGAAATTGACAGAAACACATGAAAATGCATGTACGGCGTGCGCCGTGACCCTGCTAGTGCAGCCGAGCCTTTTGGGTGAGTCTGCATCGGTTCTGATGAAAAGCCACTAGTTTGGGCCGTATAACACTGAAATTGACAGAAACACATGAAAATACATGTACGGTGTGCGCCGTGACCCTGCCAGCGCAGCCGAGCCTTTTGGGTGAGTCTGCATCGGTTCTGATGAAAAGCCACTAGTTTGGGCCCAATAACACTGAAATTGACAGAAACACATGAAAATGCATGTACGGCGTGCGCCGTGACCCTGCCAGCGCAGCCGAGCCTTTTGGGTGAGTCTGCATCGGTTCTGATGAAAAGCGACTGGTTTGGGCCCAATAACACTGAAATTGACAGAAACACATGAAAATGCATGTACGGCGTGCGCCGTGACCCTGCGCAGCCGAGCCTTTGGGGTGAGTCTGCATCAGTTCTGATGAAAAGCCACTAGTTTGGGCCCAATAACACTGAAATTGACAGAAACACATGAAAATGCATGTACGCTGTGTACCGTGACCCTGCCAGCGCAGCCGAGGATTTTGGGTGAATCTGCATCGGTTCTGATGAAAAGCCACTAGTTTGGGCCCAATAACACTGAAATTGACAGAAACACATGAAAATGCATGTACGGCGTGCGTCGTGACCCTGCCAGCGCAGCCGAGCCTTTTGGGTGAGTCTGCATCGGTTCTGATGAAAAGCCACTAGTTTGGGCCCAAAAACACTGAAATTGACAGAAACACATGAAAATGCATGTACGGCGTGCGCCGTGACCCTGCCAGCGCAGCCGAGCCTTTGGGGTGAGTCTGCATCGGTTCTGATGAAAAGCCACTAGTTTGGGCCCAATAACACTGAAATTGACAGAAACACATGAAAATGCATGTACGGCGTGCGCCGTGACCCTGCCAGCGCAGCCGAGCCTTTAGGGTGAGTCTGCATCGGTTCTGATGAAAAGCCACTAGTTTGGGCCCAATAACACTGAAATTGACAGAAACACATGAAAATGCATGTACGGCGTGCGCCGTGACCCTGCGCAGCCGAGCCTTTGGGGTGAGTCTGCATCGGTTCTGATGAAAAGCCACTAGTTTGGGCCCAATAACACTGAAATTGACAGAAACACATGAAAATGCATGTACGGCGTGCGCCGTGACCCTGCGCAGCCGAGCCTTTGGGGTGAGTCTGCATCGGTTCTGATGAAAAGCCACTAGTTTGGGCCCAATAACACTGAAATTGACAGAAACACATGAAAATGCATGTACGGCGTGCGCCGTGACCCTGCGCAGCCGAGCCTTTGGGGTGAGTCTGCATCGGTTCTGATGAAAAGCCACTAGTTTCGGCCCAATAACACTGAAATTGACAGAAACACATGAAAATGCATGTACGGCGTGCGCCGTGACCCTGCCAGCGCAGCCGAGCCTTTTGGGTGAGTCTGCATCGATTCTGATGAAAAGCCACTAGTTTGGGCCCAATAACACTGAAATTGACAGAAACACATGAAAATGCATGTACGGTGTGCGCCGTGACCCTGCGTAGCCGAGCCTTTGGGGTGAGTCTGCATCGGTTCTGATGAAAAGCCACTAGTTTGGGCCGTATAACACTGAAATTGACAGAAACACATGAAAATACATGTACGGTGTGCGCCGTGACCCTGCCAGCGCAGCCGAGCCTTTTGGGTGAGTCTGCATCGGTTCTGATGAAAAGCCACTAGTTTGGGCCCAATAACACTGAAATTGACAGAAACACATGAAAATGCATGTACGGCGTGTGCCGTGACCCCGCCAGCGCAGCCGAGCCTTTTGGGTGAGTCTGCATCGGTTCTGATGAAAAGCCACTAGTTTGGGCCCAATAACACTGAAATTGACAGAAACACATGAAAATGCATGTACGGCGTGTGCCGTGACCCCGCCAGCGCAGCCGAGCCTTTTGGGTGAGTCTGCATCGGTTCTGATGAAAAGCCACTAGTTTGGGCCCAATAACACTGAAATTGACAGAAACACATGAAAATGCATGTACGGCGTGCGCCGTGACCCTGCCAGCGCAGCCGAGCCTTTTGGGTGAGTCTGCATCGGTTCTGATGAAAAGCGACTGGTTTCGGCCCAATAACACTGAAATTGACAGAAACACATGAAAATGCATGTACGGCATGCGCCGTGACCCTGCGCAGCCGAGCCTTTGGGGTGAGTCTGCATCGGTTCTGATGAAAAGCCACTAGTTTCGGCCCAATAACACTGAAATTGACAGAAACACATGAAAATGCATGTACGGCGTGCGCCGTGACCCTGCCAGCGCAGCCGAGCCTTTTGGGTGAGTCTGCATCGATTCTGATGAAAAGCCACTAGTTTGGGCCCAATAACACTGAAATTGACAGAAACACATGAAAATGCATGTACGGTGTGCGCCGTGACCCTGCGCAGCCGAGCCTTTGGGGTGAGTCTGCATCGGTTCTGATGAAAAGCCACTAGTTTGGGCCCAATAACACTGAAATTGACAGAAACACATGAAAATGCATGTACGGTGTGCGCCGTGACCCTGCCAGCGCAGCCGAGCCTTTTGGGTGAGTCTGCATCGGTTCTGATGAAAAGCCACTAGTTTGGGCCCAATAACACTGAAATTGACAGAAACACATGAAAATGCATGTACGGCGTGCGCCGTGACCCTGCCAGCGCAGCCGAGCCTTTTGGGTGAGTCTGCATCGGTTCTGATGAAAAGCCACTAGTTTGGGCCCAATAACACTGAAATTGACAGAAACACATGAAAATGCATGTACGGCGTGCGCCGTGACCCTGCGCAGCCGAGCCTTTGGGGTGAGTCTGCATCGGTTCTGATGAAAAGCCACTAGTTTGGGCCCAATAACACTGAAATTGACAGAAACACATGAAAATGCATGTACGGCGTGCGCCGTGACCCTGCCAGCGCAGCCGAGCCTTTTGGGTGAGTCTGCATCAGTTCTGATGAAAAGCGACTGGTTTGGGCCCAATAACACTGAAATTGACAGAAACACATGAAAATGCATGTACGGCGTGCGCCGTGACCCTGCGCAGCCGAGCCTTTTGGGTGAGTCTGCATCGGTTCTGATGAAAAGCCACTAGTTTGGGCCCAATAACACTGAAATTGACAGAAACACATGAAAATGCATGTACGGCGTGCGCCGTGACCCTGCGCAGCCGAGCCTTTGGGGTGAGTCTGCATCGGTTCTGATGAAAAGCCACTAGTTTGGGCCCAATAACACTGAAATTGACAGAAACACATGAAAATGCATGTACGGCGTGCGCCGTGACCCTGCGCAGCCGAGCCTTTGGGGTGAGTCTGCATCGGTTCTGATGAAAAGCCACTAGTTTGGGCCCAAAAACACTGAAATTGACAGAAACACATGAAAATGCATGTACGGCGTGCGCCGTGACCCTGCCAGCGCAGCCGAGCCTTTGGGGTGAGTCTGCATCGGTTCTGATGAAAAGCCACTAGTTTGGGCCCAAAAACACTGAAATTGACAGAAACACATGAAAATGCATGTACGGCGTGCGCCGTGACCCTGCCAGCGCAGCCGAGCCTTTTGGGTGAGTCTGCATCGGTTCTGATGAAAAGCCACTAGTTTGGGCCCAATAACACTGAAATTGACAGAAACACATGAAAATGCATGTACGGCGTGCGCCGTGACCCTGCCAGCGCAGCCGAGCCTTTGGGGTGAGTCTGCATCGGTTCTGATGAAAAGCCACTAGTTTGGGCCCAATAACACTGAAATTGACAGAAACACATGAAAATGCATGTACGGCGTGCGCCGTGACCCTGCCAGCGCAGCCGAGCCTTTTGGGTGAGTCTGCATCGGTTCTGATGAAAAGCCACTAGTTTGGGCCCAATAACACTGAAATTGACAGAAACACATGAAAATGCATGTACGGCGTGCGTCGTGACCCTGCCAGCGCAGCCGAGCCTTTTGGGTGAGTCTGCATCGGTTCTGATGAAAAGCCACTAGTTTGGGCCCAAAAACACTGAAATTGACAGAAACACATGAAAATGCATATACGGCGTGCGTCGTGACCCTGCCAGCGCAGCCGAGCCTTTTGGGTGAGTCTGCATCGGTTCTGATGAAAAGCCACTAGTTTGGGCCCAAAAACACTGAAACTGACAGAAACACATGAAAATGCATGTACGGCTTGCGCCGTGACCCTGCCAGCGCAGCCGAGCCTTTTGGGTGAGTCTTCATCGGTTCTGATGAAAAGCCACTAGTTTGGGCCCAATAACACTGAAATTGACAGAAACACATGAAAATGCATGTACGGCGTGCGCCGTGACCCTGCCAGCGCAGCCAAGCCTTTAGGGTGAGTCTGCATCGGTTCTGATGAAAAGCCACTAGTTTGGGCCCAATAACACTGAAATTGACAGAAACACATGAAAATGCATGTACGGCTTGCGCCGTGACCCTGCCAGCGCAGCCGAGCCTTTTGGGTGAGTCTGCATCGGTTCTGATGAAAAGCCACTAGTTTGGGCCCAATAACACTGAAATTGACAGAAACACATGAAAATGCATGTACGGCGTGCGCCGTGACCCTGCGCAGCCGAGCCTTTGGGGTGAGTCTGCATCGGTTCTGATGAAAAGCCACTAGTTTGGGCCCAATAACACTGAAATTGACAGAAACACATGAAAATGCATGTACGGTGTGCGCCGTGACCCTGCCAGCGCAGCCGAGCCTTTTGGGTGAGTCTGCATCGGTTCTGATGAAAAGCCACTAGTTTGGGCCCAATAACACTGAAATTGACAGAAACACATGAAAATGCATGTACGGCATGCGTCGTGACCCTGCCAGCGCAGCCGAGCCTTTTGGGTGAGTCTGCATCGGTTCTGATGAAAAGCCACTAGTTTGGGCCCAATAATACTGAAATTGACAGAAACACATGAAAATGCATGTACGGCGTGCGCCGTGACCCTGCCAGCGCAGCCGAGCCTTTTGGGTAAGTCTGCATCGGTTCTGATGAAAAGCGACTGGTTTGGGCCCAATAACACTGAAATTGACAGAAACACATGAAAATGCATGTACGGCGTGCGCCGTTACCCTGCCAGCGCAGCCGAGCCTTTTGGGTGAGTCTGCATCGGTTCTGATGAAAAGCCACTAGTTTGGGCCCAATAACACTGAAATTGACAGAAACACATGAAAATGCATGTATGGCGTGCGCCGTGACCCTGCGCAGCCGAGCCTTTGGGGTGAGTCTGCATCGGTTCTGATGAAAAGCCACTAGTTTGGGCCCAATAACACTGAAATTGACAGAAACACATGAAAATGCATGTACGGCGTGCGCCGTGACCCTGCGCAGCCGAGCCTTTTGGGTGAGTCTGCATCGGTTCTGATGAAAAGCCACTAGTTTGGGCCCAATAACACTGAAATTGACAGAAACACATGAAAATGCATGTACGGTGTGCGCCGTGACCCTGCCAGCGCAGCCGAGCCTTTTGGGTGAGTCTGCATCGGTTCTGATGAAAAGCCACTAGTTTGGGCCCAATAACACTGAAATTGACAGAAACACATGAAAATGCATGTACGGCGTGCGTCGTGACCCTGCCAGCGCAGCCGAGCCTTTTGGGTGAGTCTGCATCGGTTCTGATGAAAAGCCACTAGTTTGGGCCCAAAAACACTGAAATTGACAGAAACACATGAAAATGCATGTACGGCGTGCGCCGTGACCCTGCGCAGCCGAGCCTTTGGGGTGAGTCTGCATCGGTTCTGATGAAAAGCCACTAGTTTGGGCCCAATAACACTGAAATTGACAGAAACACATGAAAATGCATGTACGGCGTGCGTCGTGACCCTGCCAGCGCAGCCGAGCCTTTTGGGTGAGTCTGCATCGGTTCTGATGAAAAGCCACTAGTTTGGGCCCAATAACACTGAAATTGACAGAAACACATGAAAATGCATGTACGGCGTGCGCCGTGACCCTGCGCAGCCGAGCCTTTGGGGTGAGTCTGCATCGGTTCTGATGAAAAGCCACTAGTTTGGGCCCAATTACACTGAAATTGACAGAAACACATGAAAATGCATGTACGGCGTGCGTCGTGACCCTGCCAGCGCAGCCGAGCCTTTTGGGTGAGTCTGCATCGGTTCTGATGAAAAGCCACTAGTTTGGGCCCAAAAACACTGAAATTGACAGAAACACATGAAAATGCATGTACGGCGTGCGCCGTGACCCTGCGCAGCCGAGCCTTTTGGGTGAGTCTGCATCGGTTCTGATGAAAAGCCACTAGTTTGGGCCCAAAAACACTGAAATTGACAGAAACACATGAAAATGCATGTACGGCGTGCGCCGTGACCCTGCCAGCGCAGCCGAGCCTTTTGGGTGAGTCTGCATCGGTTCTGATGAAAAGCCACTAGTTTGGGCCCAATAACACTGAAATTGACAGAAACACATGAAAATGCATGTACGGCGTGCGCCGTGACCCTGCGCAGCCGAGCCTTTGGGGTGAGTCTGCATCGGTTCTGATGAAAAGCCACTAGTTTGGACCCAATAACACTGAAATTGACAGAAACACATGGAAATGCATGTACGGTGTGCGCCGTGACCCTGCCAGCGCAGCCGAGCCTTTTGGGTGAGTCTGCATCGGTTCTGATGAAAAGCCACTAGTTTGGGCCCAATAACACTGAAATTGACAGAAACACATGAAAATGCATGTACGGTGTGCGCCGTGACCCTGCCAGCGCAGCCGAGCCTTTTGGGTGAGTCTGCATCGATTCTGATGAAAAGCCACTAGTTTGGGCCCAATAACACTGAAATTGACAGAAACACATGAAAATGCATGTACGGCGTGCGCCGTGACCCTGCGCAGCCGAGCCTTTGGGGTGAGTCTGCATCGGTTCTGATGAAAAGCCACTAGTTTGGGCCCAATAACACTGAAATTGACAGAAACACATGAAAATGCATGTACGGCGTGCGTCGTGACCCTGCCAGCGCAGCCGAGCCTTTTGGGTGAGTCTGCATCGGTTCTGATGAAAAGCCACTAGTTTGGGCCCAATAACACTGAAATTGACAGAAACACATGAAAATGCATGTACGGCGTGCGCCGTGACCCTGCGCAGCCGAGCCTTTGGGGTGAGTCTGCATCGGTTCTGATGAAAAGCCACTAGTTTGGGCCCAATAACACTGAAATTGACAGAAACACATGAAAATGCATGTACGGCGTGCGTCGTGACCCTGCCAGCGCAGCCGAGCCTTTTGGGTGAGTCTGCATCGGTTCTGATGAAAAGCCACTAGTTTGGGCCCAATAACACTGAAATTGACAGAAACACATGAAAATGCATGTACGGCGTGCGCCGTGACCCTGCGCAGCCGAGCCTTTGGGGTGAGTCTGCATCGGTTCTGATGAAAAGCCACTAGTTTGGGCCCAATTACACTGAAATTGACAGAAACACATGAAAATGCATGTACGGCGTGCGTCGTGACCCTGCCAGCGCAGCCGAGCCTTTTGGGTGAGTCTGCATCGGTTCTGATGAAAAGCCACTAGTTTGGGCCCAAAAACACTGAAATTGACAGAAACACATGAAAATGCATGTACGGCGTGCGCCGTGACCCTGCGCAGCCGAGCCTTTTGGGTGAGTCTGCATCGGTTCTGATGAAAAGCCACTAGTTTGGGCCCAAAAACACTGAAATTGACAGAAACACATGAAAATGCATGTACGGCGTGCGCCGTGACCCTGCCAGCGCAGCCGAGCCTTTTGGGTGAGTCTGCATCGGTTCTGATGAAAAGCCACTAGTTTGGGCCCAATAACACTGAAATTGACAGAAACACATGAAAATGCATGTACGGCGTGCGCCGTGACCCTGCGCAGCCGAGCCTTTGGGGTGAGTCTGCATCGGTTCTGATGAAAAGCCACTAGTTTGGACCCAATAACACTGAAATTGACAGAAACACATGGAAATGCATGTACGGTGTACGCCGTGACCCTGCCAGCGCAGCCGAGCCTTTTGGGTGAGTCTGCATCGGTTCTGATGAAAAGCCACTAGTTTGGGCCCAATAACACTGAAATTGACAGAAACACATGAAAATGCATGTACGGTGTGCGCCGTGACCCTGCCAGCGCAGCCGAGCCTTTTGGGTGAGTCTGCATCGGTTCTGATGAAAAGCCACTAGTTTGGGCCCAATAACACTGAAATTGACAGAAACACATGAAAATGCATGTACGGTGTGCGCCGTGACCCTGCCAGCGCAGCCGAGCCTTTTGGGTGAGTCTGCATCGGTTCTGATGAAAAGCCACTAGTTTGGGCCCAATAACACTGAAATTGACAGAAACACATGAAAATGCATGTACGGCGTGCGTCGTGACCCTGCCAGCGCAGCCGAGCCTTTTGGGTGAGTCTGCATCGGTTCTGATGAAAAGCCACTAGTTTGGGCCCAAAAACACTGAAATTGACAGAAACACATGAAAATGCATGTACGGCGTGCGTCGTGACCCTGCCAGCGCAGCCGAGCCTTTTGGGTGAGTCTGCATCGGTTCTGATGAAAAGCCACTAGTTTGGGCCCAAAAACACTGAAATTGACAGAAACACATGAAAATGCATGTACGGCGTGCGCCGTGACCCTGCGCAGCCGAGCCTTTTGGGTGAGTCTGCATCGGTTCTGATGAAAAGCCACTAGTTTGGGCCCAAAAACACTGAAATTGACAGAAACACATGAAAATGCATGTACGGCGTGCGCCGTGACCCTGCCAGCGCAGCCGAGCCTTTTGGGTGAGTCTGCATCGGTTCTGATGAAAAGCCACTAGTTTGGGCCCAATAACACTGAAATTGACAGAAACACATGAAAATGCATGTACGGCGTGCGCCGTGACCCTGCGCAGCCGAGCCTTTGGGGTGAGTCTGCATCGGTTCTGATGAAAAGCCACTAGTTTGGACCCAATAACACTGAAATTGACAGAAACACATGGAAATGCATGTACGGTGTGCGCCGTGACCCTGCCAGCGCAGCCGAGCCTTTTGGGTGAGTCTGCATCGGTTCTGATGAAAAGCCACTAGTTTGGGCCCAATAACACTGAAATTGACAGAAACACATGAAAATGCATGTACGGTGTGCGCCGTGACCCTGCCAGCGCAGCCGAGCCTTTTGGGTGAGTCTGCATCGATTCTGATGAAAAGCCACTAGTTTGGGCCCAATAACACTGAAATTGACAGAAACACATGAAAATGCATGTACGGCGTGCGCCGTGACCCTGCGCAGCCGAGCCTTTGGGGTGAGTCTGCATCGGTTCTGATGAAAAGCCACTAGTTTGGGCCCAATAACACTGAAATTGACAGAAACACATGAAAATGCATGTACGGCGTGCGTCGTGACCCTGCCAGCGCAGCCGAGCCTTTTGGGTGAGTCTGCATCGGTTCTGATGAAAAGCCACTAGTTTGGGCCCAATAACACTGAAATTGACAGAAACACATGAAAATGCATGTACGGCGTGCGCCGTGACCCTGCGCAGCCGAGCCTTTGGGGTGAGTCTGCATCGGTTCTGATGAAAAGCCACTAGTTTGGGCCCAATAACACTGAAATTGACAGAAACACATGAAAATGCATGTACGGCGTGCGTCGTGACCCTGCCAGCGCAGCCGAGCCTTTTGGGTGAGTCTGCATCGGTTCTGATGAAAAGCCACTAGTTTGGGCCCAATAACACTGAAATTGACAGAAACACATGAAAATGCATGTACGGCGTGCGCCGTGACCCTGCGCAGCCGAGCCTTTGGGGTGAGTCTGCATCGGTTCTGATGAAAAGCCACTAGTTTGGGCCCAATTACACTGAAATTGACAGAAACACATGAAAATGCATGTACGGCGTGCGCCGTGACCCTGCCAGCGCAGCCGAGCCTTTTGGGTGAGTCTGCATCGGTTCTGATGAAAAGCCACTAGTTTGGGCCCAAAAACACTGAAATTGACAGAAACACATGAAAATGCATGTACGGCGTGCGCCGTGACCCTGCGCAGCCGAGCCTTTTGGGTGAGTCTGCATCGGTTCTGATGAAAAGCCACTAGTTTGGGCCCAAAAACACTGAAATTGACAGAAACACATGAAAATGCATGTACGGCGTGCGCCGTGACCCTGCCAGCGCAGCCGAGCCTTTTGGGTGAGTCTGCATCGGTTCTGATGAAAAGCCACTAGTTTGGGCCCAATAACACTGAAATTGACAGAAACACATGAAAATGCATGTACGGCGTGCGCCGTGACCCTGCGCAGCCGAGCCTTTGGGGTGAGTCTGCATCGGTTCTGATGAAAAGCCACTAGTTTGGACCCAATAACACTGAAATTGACAGAAACACATGGAAATGCATGTACGGTGTGCGCCGTGACCCTGCCAGCGCAGCCGAGCCTTTTGGGTGAGTCTGCATCGGTTCTGATGAAAAGCCACTAGTTTGGGCCCAATAACACTGAAATTGACAGAAACACATGAAAATGCATGTACGGTGTGCGCCGTGACCCTGCCAGCGCAGCCGAGCCTTTTGGGTGAGTCTGCATCGGTTCTGATGAAAAGCCACTAGTTTGGGCCCAATAACACTGAAATTGACAGAAACACATGAAAATGCATGTACGGTGTGCGCCGTGACCCTGCCAGCGCAGCCGAGCCTTTTGGGTGAGTCTGCATCGGTTCTGATGAAAAGCCACTAGTTTGGGCCCAATAACACTGAAATTGACAGAAACACATGAAAATGCATGTACGGCGTGCGTCGTGACCCTGCCAGCGCAGCCGAGCCTTTTGGGTGAGTCTGCATCGGTTCTGATGAAAAGCCACTAGTTTGGGCCCAAAAACACTGAAATTGACAGAAACACATGAAAATGCATGTACGGCGTGCGTCGTGACCCTGCCAGCGCAGCCGAGCCTTTTGGGTGAGTCTTCATCGGTTCTGATGAAAAGCCACTAGTTTGGACCCAATAACACTGAAATTGACAGAAACACATGGAAATGCATGTACGGTGTGCGCCGTGACCCTGCCAGCGCAGCCGAGCCTTTTGGGTGAGTCTGCATCGGTTCTGATGAAAAGCCACTAGTTTGGGCCCAATAACACTGAAATTGACAGAAACACATGAAAATGCATGTACGGTGTGCGCCGTGACCCTGCCAGCGCAGCCGAGCCTTTTGGGTGAGTCTGCATCGGTTCTGATGAAAAGCCACTAGTTTGGGCCCAATAACACTGAAATTGACAGAAACACATGAAAATGCATGTACGGCGTGCGCCGTGACCCTGCCAGCGCAGCCGAGCCTTTTGGGTGAGTCTGCATCGGTTCTGATGAAAAGCCACTAGTTTGGGCCCAATAACACTGAAATTGACAGAAACACATGAAAATGCATGTACGGCGTGCGTCGTGACCCTGCCAGCGCAGCCGAGCCTTTTGGGTGAGTCTGCATCGGTTCTGATGAAAAGCCACTAGTTTGGGCCCAAAAACACTGAAATTGACAGAAACACATGAAAATGCATGTACGGCGTGCGTCGTGACCCTGCCAGCGCAGCCGAGCCTTTTGGGTGAGTCTTCATCGGTTCTGATGAAAAGCCACTAGTTTGGGCCCAATAACACTGAAATTGACAGAAACACATGAAAATGCATGTACGGCGTGCGCCGTGACCCTGCCAGCGCAGCCGAGCCTTTTGGGTGAGTCTGCATCGATTCTGATGAAAAGCCACTAGTTTGGGCCCAATAACACTGAAATTGACAGAAACACATGAAAATGCATGTACGGCGTGCGCCGTGACCCTGCGCAGCCGAGCCTTTGGGGTGAGTCTGCATCGGTTCTGATGAAAAGCCACTAGTTTGGGCCCAATAACACTGAAATTGACAGAAACACATGAAAATGCATGTACGGCGTGCGCCGTGACCCTGCCAGCGCAGCCGAGCCTTTTGGGTGAGTCTGCATCGATTCTGATGAAAAGCCACTAGTTTGGGCCCGAAACTAGTGGCTTTTCATGACAGAAACACATGAAAATGCATGTACGGCGTGCGCCGTGACCCTGCGCAGCCGAGCCTTTGGGGTGAGTCTGCATCGGTTCTGATGAAAAGCCACTAGTTTGGGCCCATTAACACTGAAATTGACAGAAACACATGAAAATTGCATGTACGGCGTGCGCCGTGACCCTGCCAGCGCAGCCGAGCCTTTTGGGGTTGAGTCTGCATCGGTTTCTGATGAAAAGCGACTGGTTTGGGCCCAATAACACTGAAATTGACAGAAACACATGAAAATGCATGTACGGGCGTGCGCCGTGACCCTGCGCAGCCGAGCCTTTTGGGTGAGTCTGCATCGGTTCTGATGAAAAGCCACTAGTTTGGGCCCAATAACACTGAAATTGACAGAAACACATGAAAATGCATGTACGGCGTGCGCCGTGACCTGCGCAGCCGAGCCTTTGGGGTGAGTCTGCATCGGTTCTGATGAAAAGCCACTAGTTTGGGCCAAATAACACTGAAATTGACAGAAACACATGAAAATGCATGTACGGCGTGCGCCGTTACCCTGCGCAGCCGAGCCCTTTGGGGTGAGAGTCTGCATCGGTTCTGATGAAAAGCCACTAGTTTGGGCCCAAAAACACTGAAATTGACAGAAACACATGAAAATGCATGTACGGCGTGCGCCGTGACCCTGCCAGCGCAGCCGAGCCTTTGGGGTGAGTCTGCATCGGTTCTGATGAAAAGCCACTAGTTTTGGGCCCAAAAACACTGAAATTGACAGAAACACATGAAAATGCATGTACGGCGTGCGCCGTGACCCTGCCAGCGCAGCCGAGCCTTTTGGGTGAGTCTGCATCGGTTCTGATGAAAAGCCACTAGTTTGGGCCCAATAACACTGAAATTGACAGAAACACATGAAAATGCATGTACGGCGTGCGCCGTGACCCTGCCAGCGCAGCCGAGCCTTTTGGGTGAGTCTGCATCGGTTCTGATGAAAAGCCACTAGTTTGGGCCCAATAACACTGAAATTGACAGAAACACATGAAAATGCATGTACGGCGTGCGCCGTGACCCTGCCAGCGCAGCCGAGCCTTTTGGGTGAGTCTGCATCGGTTCTGATGAAAAGCCACTAGTTTGGGCCCAATAACACTGAAATTGACAGAAACACATGAAAATGCATGTACGGCGTGCGCCGTGACCCTGCCAGCGCAGCCGAGCCTTTTGGGTGAGTCTGCATCGGTTCTGATGAAAAGCCACTAGTTTGGGCCCAATAACACTGAAATTGACAGAAACACATGAAAATGCATGTACGGCGTGCGCCGTGACCCTGCCAGCGCAGCCGAGCCTTTGGGGTGAGTCTGCATCGGTTCTGATGAAAAGCCACTAGTTTGGGCCCAAAAACACTGAAATTGACAGAAACACATGAAAATGCATGTACGGCGTGCGCCGTGACCCTGCCAGCGCAGCCGAGCCTTTTGGGTGAGTCTGCATCGGTTCTGATGAAAAGCCACTGGTTTGGGCCCAATAACACTGAAATTGACAGAAACACATGAAAATGCATGTACGGCGTGTGCCGTGACCCTGCGCAGCCGAGCCTTTGGGGTGAGTCTGCATCGGTTCTGATGAAAAGCCACTAGTTTGGGCCCAATAACACTGAAATTGACAGAAACACATGAAAATGCATGTACGGTGTGCGCCGTGACCCTGCCAGCGCAGCCGAGCCTTTTGGGTGAGTCTGCATCGGTTCTGATGAAAAGCCACTAGTTTGGGCCAAATAACACTGAAATTGACAGAAACACATGAAAATGCATGTACGGCGTGCGCCGTTACCCTGCCAGCGCAGCCGAGCCTTTTGGGTGAGTCTGCATCGGTTCTGATGAAAAGCCACTAGTTTGGGCCCAATAACACTGAAATTGACAGAAACACATGAAAATGCATGTACGGCGTGCGCCGTGACCCTGCGCAGCCGAGCCTTTGGGGTGAGTCTGCATCGGTTCTGATGAAAAGCCACTAGTTTGGGCCCAATAACACTGAAATTGACAGAAACACATGAAAATGCATGTACGGCGTGCGCCGTGACCCTGCCAGCGCAGCCGAGCCTTTTGGGTGAGTCTGCATCGGTTCTGATGAAAAGCGACTGGTTTGGGCCCAATAACACTGAAATTGACAGAAACACATGAAAATGCATGTACGGCGTACGCCGTGACCCTGCGCAGCCGAGCCTTTTGGGTGAGTCTGCATCGGTTCTGATGAAAAGCCACTAGTTTGGGCCCAATAACACTGAAATTGACAGAAACACATGAAAATGCATGTACGGCGTGCGCCGTGACCCTGCCAGCGCAGCCGAGCCTTTGGGGTGAGTCTGCATCGGTTCTGATGAAAAGCCACTAGTTTGGGCCCAAAAACACTGAAATTGACAGAAACACATGAAAATGCATGTACGGCGTGCGCCGTGACCCTGCGCAGCCGAGCCTTTTGGGTGAGTCTGCATCGGTTCTGATGAAAAGCCACTAGTTTGGGCCCAATAACACTGAAATTGACAGAAACACATGAAAATGCATGTACGGCGTGCGCCGTGACCCTGCGCAGCCGAGCCTTTGGGGTGAGTCTGCATCGGTTCTGATGAAAAGCCACTAGTTTGGGCCCAATAACACTGAAATTGACAGAAACACATGAAAATGCATGTACGGCGTGCGCCGTGACCCTGCGCAGCCGAGCCTTTGGGGTGAGTCTGCATCGGTTCTGATGAAAAGCCACTAGTTTGGGCCCAAAAACACTGAAATTGACAGAAACACATGAAAATGCATGTACGGCGTGCGCCGTGACCCTGCCAGCGCAGCCGAGCCTTTTGGGTGAGTCTGCATCGGTTCTGATGAAAAGCCACTAGTTTGGGCCCAATAACACTGAAATTGACAGAAACACATGAAAATGCATGTACGGCGTGCGCCGTGACCCTGCCAGCGCAGCCGAGCCTTTTGGGTGAGTCTGCATCGGTTCTGATGAAAAGCCACTAGTTTGGGCCCAATAACACTGAAATTGACAGAAACACATGAAAATGCATGTACGGCGTGCGCCGTGACCCTGCCAGCGCAGCCGAGCCTTTTGGGTGAGTCTGCATCGGTTCTGATGAAAAGCCACTAGTTTGGGCCCAATAAGACTGAAATTGACAGAAACACATGAAAATGCATGTACGGCGTGCGCCGTGACCCTGCGCAGCCGAGCCTTTGGGGTGAGTCTGCATCGGTTCTGATGAAAAGCCACTAGTTTGGGCCCAATAACACTGAAATTGACAGAAACACATGAAAATGCATGTACGGCGTGCGCCGTTACCCTGCGCAGCCGAGCCTTTGGGGTGAGTCTGCATCGGTTCTGATGAAAAGCCACTAGTTTGGGCCCAAAAACACTGAAATTGACAGAAACACATGAAAATGCATGTACGGCATGCGCCGTGACCCTGCCAGCGCAGCCGAGCCTTTGGGGTGAGTCTGCATCGGTTCTGATGAAAAGCCACTAGTTTGGGCCCAAAAACACTGAAATTGACAGAAACACATGAAAATGCATGTACGGCGTGCGCCGTGACCCTGCCAGCGCAGCCGAGCCTTTTGGGTGAGTCTGCATCGGTTCTGATGAAAAGCCACTAGTTTGGGCCCAATAACACTGAAATTGACAGAAACACATGAAAATGCATGTACGGCGTGCGCCGTGACCCTGCCAGCGCAGCCGAGCCTTTTGGGTGAGTCTGCATCGGTTCTGATGAAAAGCCACTAGTTTGGGCCCAATAACACTGAAATTGACAGAAACACATGAAAATGCATGTACGGCGTGCGCCGTGACCCTGCCCAGCGCAGCCGAGCCTTTTGGGGTGAGTCTGCATCGGTTCTGATGAAAAGCCACTAGTTTGGGGCCCAATAACACTGAAATTGACAGAAACACATGAAAAATGCATGTACGGCGTGCGCCCGTGACCCTGCCAGCGCAGCCGAGCCTTTGGGGTGAGTATGCATCGGTCTGATGAAAAGCCACTAGTTTGGGCCCCAATAACACTGAAATTGACAGAAACACATGAAAATGCATGTACGGCGTGCGCCGTGACCCTGCCAGCGCAGCCGAGCCTTTGGGGTGAGTCCTGCATCGGTTCTGATGAAAAGCCACTAGTTTGGGCCCAAAAACACTGAAATTGACAGAAACACATGAAAATGCATGTACGGCGTGCGCCGTGACCCTGCCAGCGCAGCCGAGCTTTTGGGTGAGTCTGCATCGGTTCTGATGAAAAGCCCACTGGTTTGGGCCCAATAACACTGAAATTGACAGAAACACATGAAAATGCATGTACGGCGGTGTGACCGTGACCCTGCGCAGCCGAGCCTTTGGGGTGAGTCTGCATCAGTTCTGATGAAAAGCCACTAGTTTGGGCCCAATAACACTGAAATTGACAGAAACACATGAAAATGCATGTACGGTGTGTGCGCCGTGACCCCTGCCAGCGCAGCCGAGCCTTTTGGGTGAGTCTGCATCGGTTCTGATGAAAAGCCACTAGTTTGGGCCAAATAACACTGAAATTGACAGAAACACATGAAAATGCATGTACGGCGTGCCGCCGCTGCCCTGCCAGCGCAGCCGAGCCTTTTGGGTGAGTCTGCATCGGTTCTGATGAAAAGCCACTAGTTTGGGCCCAATAACACTGAAATTGACAGAAACACATGAAAATGCATGTACGGCGTGCGCCGTGACCCTGCGCAGCCGAGCCTTTGGGTGAGTCTGCATCGGTTCTGATGAAAAGCCACTAGTTTGGGCCCAATAACACTGAAATTGACAGAAACACATGAAAATGCATGTACGGCGTGCGCCCGTGACCCTGCCAGCGCAGCCGAGCCTTTTGGGTGAGTCTGCATCGGTTCTGATGAAAAGCGACTGGTTTGGGCCCCAATAACACTTAAATTGACAGAAACACATGAAAATGCATGTACGGTGTGCGCCGTGACCCTGCCAGCGCAGCCGAGCCTTTTGGGTGAGTCTGCATCGGTTCTGATGAAAAGCCACTAGTTTGGGCCAAATAACACTGAAATTGACAGAAACACATGAAAATGCATGTACGGCGGTGCGCCGTTACCCTGCCCAGCGCAGCCGAGCCTTTTGGGTGAGTCTGCATCGGTTCTGATGAAAAGCCACTAGTTTGGGCCCAATAACACTGAAATTGACAGGAAACACATGAAAATGCATGTACGGCGTGCGCCGTGACCCTGCGCAGCCGAGCCTTTGGGGTGAGTCTGCATCGGTTCTGATGAAAAGCCACTAGTTTGGGCCCAATAACACTGAAATTGACAGAAACACATGAAAATGCATGTACGGCGTGCGCCGTGACCCTGCCAGCGCAGCCGAGCCTTTTGGGTGGGACTGCATCGGTTCTGATGAAAAGCGACTGGTTTGGGCCCAATAACACTGAAATTGACAGAAACACATGAAAATGCATGTACGGCGTACGCCGTGACCCTGCCGGCGCAGCCGAGCCTTTTGGGTGAGTCTGCATCGGTTCTGATGAAAAGCCACTAGTTTGGGCCCAATAACACTGAAATTGACAGAAACACATGAAAATGCATGTACGGCGTGCGCCGTGACCCTGCCCGCCCGAGCCTTTGGGGTGAGTCTGCATCGGTTCTGATGAAAAGCCACTAGTTTGGGCCCAAAAACACTGAAATTGACAGAGAAACACATGAAAATGCATGTACGGCGTGCGCCGTGACCCTGCCAGCGCAGCCGAGCCTTTTGGGTGAGTCTGCATCGGTTTCTGATGAAAAGCCACTAGTTTGGGCCCAATAACACTGAAATTGACAGAAAACACATGAAAATGCATGTACGGCGTGCGCCGTGACCCTGCCAGCGCAGCCGAGCCTTTGGGGTGAGTCTGCATCGGTTCTGATGAAAAGCCACTAGTTTGGGCCCAATAACACTGAAATTGACAGAAACACATGAAAAATGCATGTACGGTGTGCGCCGTGACCCCTGCCAGCGCAGCCGAGCCTTTTGGGTGAGTCTGCATCGGTTCTGATGGAAAAGCCACTAGTTTGGGCCCCAATAACACTGAAATTGACAGAAACACATGAAAATGCATGTACGGCGTGCGCCGTGACCCTGCCAGCGTAGCCGAGCCTTTTGGGGTGAGTCTGCATCGGTTCTGATGAAAAGCCACTAGTTTGGGCCCAATAACACTGAAATTGACAGAAACACATGAAAATGCATGTACGGCGTGCGCCGTGACCCTGCCAGCGCAGCCGAGCCTTTGGGGTGAGTCTGCATTGGTTCTGATGAAAAGCCACTAGTTTGGGCCCAATAACACTGAAATTGACAGAAACACATGAAAATGCATGTACGGCGTGCGCCGTGACCCTGCCAGCGCAGCCGAGCCTTTTGGGTGAGTCTGCATCGGTTCTGATGAAAAGCCACTAGTTTGGGCCCAATAACACTGAAATTGACAGAAACACATGAAAATGCATGTACGGCGTGCGTCGTGAACCCTGCCAGCGCAGCCGAGCCTTTTGGGTGAGTCTGCATCGGTTCTGATGAAAAGCCACTAGTTTGGGCCCAAAAACACTGAAATTGACAGAAACACATGAAAATGCATGTATGGCGTGCGCCGTGACCCTGCCAGCGCAGCCGAGCCTTTGGGGTGAGTCTGCATCGGTTCTGATGAAAAGCCACTAGTTTGGGCCCAAAAACACTGAAATTGACAGAAACACATGAAAATGCATGTACGGCTTGCGCCGTGACCCTGCCAGCGGAGCCGAGCCTTTTGGGTGAGTCTTCATCGGTTCTGATGAAAAGCCACTAGTTTGGGCCCAATAACACTGAAATTGACAGAAACACATGAAAATGCATGTACGGCGGTGCGCCGTTACCCTGCCAGCGCAGCCAGAGCCTTTTGGGTGAGTCTGCATCGGTTCTGATGAAAAGCCACTAGTTTGGGCCCAATAACACTGAAATTGACAGAAACACATGAAAATGCATGTACGGCGTGCGCCGTGACCCTGCGCAGCCGAGCCTTTGGGGTGAGTCTGCATCGGTTCTGATGAAAAGCCACTAGTTTGGGCCCAATAACACTGAAGTTGACAGAAACACATGAAAATGCATGTACGGCGTGCGCCTTGACCCTGCCAGCGCAGCCGAGCCTTTTGGGTGAGTCTGCATCGGTTCTGATGAAAAGCGACTGGTTTGGGCCCAATAACACTGAAATTGACAGAAACACATGAAAATGCATGTGCGGTGCGTGCCGGGACTCTGCCGGTGCAGCCGAGCGTTTTGGGTGAGTCTGCATCGATTCTGATGAAAAGCCACTAGTTTGGGCCCGAAAAACACTGAAATTGACAGAAACACATGAAAAATGCATGTGCGGTGCCGTGCCGGGACTCTGCCAGTGCAGACGAGCGTTTTTGGGTGAGTCTGCATCGATTCTGATGAAAAGCCACTAGTTTGGGCCCGAAAACACTGAAATTGACAGAAACACATGAAAAATGCATGTGCGGTGCGTGCCGGGACTCTGCCGGTGCAGACGAGCGTTTTGGGTGAGTCTGCATCGATTCTGATGAAGAGCCACTAGTTTGGGCCCGAAAACACTGAAATTGACAGAAACACATGAAAAATGCATGTGCGCTGCGTGCCGGGACTCTGCCGGTGCAGCCGAGCGTTTTGGGTGAGTCTGCATCGATTCTGATGAAAAGCCACTAGTTTGGGCCCGAAAACACTGAAATTGACAGAAACACATGAAAAATGCATGTGCGCTGCGTGCCGGGACTCTGCCGGTGCAGCCGAGCGTTTTGGGTGAGTCTGCATCGATTCTGATGAAGAGCCACTAGTTTGGGCCCGAAAACACTGAAATTGACAGAAACACATGAAAAATGCATGTGCGCTGCGTGCCGGGACTCTGCCGGTGCAGCCGAGCGTTTTGGGTGAGTCTGCATCGATTCTGATGAAAAGCCACTAGTTTGGGCCCAAAAACACTGAAATTGACAGAAACACATGAAAATGCATGTGCGCTGCGTGCCGGGACTCTGCCGGTGCAGCCGAGCGTTTTGGGTGAGTCTGCATCGATTCTGATGAAAAGCCACTAGTTTGGGCCCGAAAACACTGAAATTGACAGAAACACATGAAAAATGCATGTGCGCTGCGTGCCGGGACTCTGCCGGTGCAGCCGAGCGTTTTGGGTGAGTCTGCATCGATTCTGATGAAGAGCGATTAGTTTGGGCCCGAAAACACTGAAATTGACAGAAACACATGAAAAATGCATGTGCGCTGCGTGCCGGGACTCTGCCGGTGCAGCCGAGCGTTTTGGGTGAGTCTGCATCGATTCTGATGAAGAGCGATTAGTTTGGGCCCGAAAACACTGAAATTGACAGAAACACATGAAAAATGCATGTGCGCTGCGTGCCGGGACTCTGCCGGTGCAGCCGAGCGTTTTGGTTGAGTCTGCATCGATTCTGATGAAAAGCCACTAGTTTGGGCCCGAAAACACTGAAATTGACAGAAACACATGAAAAATGCATGTGCGGTGCGTGCCGGGACTCTGCCGGTGCAGCCGAGCGTTGTGGGTGAGTCTGCATCGATTCTGATGAAAAGCCACTAGTTTGGGCCCGAAAACACTGAAATTGACAGAAACACATGAAAAATGCATGTGCGCTGCGTGCCGGGACTCTGCCGGTGCAGCCGAGCGTTTTGGGTGAGTCTGCATCGATTCTGATGAAAAGCCACTAGTTTGGGCCCGAAAACACTGAAATTGACAGAAACACATGAAAAATGCAGGTGCGCTGCGTGCCGGGACTCTGCCGGTGCAGCCGAGCGTTTTGGGTGAGTCTGCATCGATTCTGATGAAAAGCCACTAGTTTGGGCCCGAAAACACTGAAATTGACAGAAACACATGAAAAATGCATGTGCGGTGCGTGCCGGGACTCTGCCGGTGCAGCCGAGCGTTTTGGGTGAGTCTGCATCGATTCTGATGAAAAGCCACTAGTTTGGGCCCGAAAACACTGAAATTGACAGAAACACATGAAAAATGCATGTGCACTGCGTGCCGGGACTCTGCCGGTGCAGCCGAGCGTTTTGGGTGAGTCTGCATCGATTCTGATGAAAAGCCACTAGTTTGGGCCCGAAAACACTGAAATTGACAGAAACACATGAAAAATGCATGTGCGCTGCGTGCCGGGACTCTACCGGTGCAGCCGAGCGTTTTGGGTGAGTCTGCATCGATTCTGATGAAAAGCCATTAGTTTGGGCCCGAAAACACTGAAATTGACAGAAACACATGAAAAATGCATGTGCGCTGCGTGCCGGGACTCTGCCGGTGCAGCCGAGCGTTTTGGGTGAATCTGCATCGATTCTGATGAAGAGCCACTAGTTTGGGCCCGAAAACACTGAAATTGACAGAAACACATGAAAAATGCATGTGCGCTGCGTGCCGGGACTCTGCCGGTGCAGCCGAGCGTTTTGGGTGAGTCTGCATCGATTCTGATGAAGAGCCACTAGTTTGGGCCCGAAAACACTTAAATTGACAGAAACACATGAAAAATGCATGTGCGGTGCGTGCCGGGACTCTGCCGGTGCAGCCGAGCGTTTTGGGTGAGTCTGCATCGATTCTGATGAAAAGCCACTAGTTTGGGCCCGAAAACACTGAAATTGACAGAAACACATGAAAAATGCATGTGCGGTGCGTGCCGGGACTCTGCCGGTGCAGCCGAGCGTTTTGGGTGAGTCTGCATCGATTCTGATGAAGAGCCACTAGTTTGGGCCCGAAAACACTGAAATTGACAGAAACACATGAAAAATGCATGTGCGCTGCGTGCCGGGACTCTGCCGGTGCAGCCGAGCGTTTTGGGTGAGTCTGCATCGATTCTGATGAAAAGCCACTAGTTTGGGCCCGAAAACACTGAAATTGACAGAAACACATGAAAAATGCATGTGCGCTGCGTGCCGGGACTCTGCCGGTGCAGCCGAGCGTTTTGGGTGAGTCTGCATCGATTCTGATGAAAAGCCACTAGTTTGGGCCCGAAAACACTGAAATTGACAGAAACACATGAAAAATGCATGTGCGCTGCGTGCCGGGACTCTGCCGGTGCAGCCGAGCGTTTTGGGTGAGTCTGCATCGATTCTGATGAAGAGCCACTAGTTTGGGCCCGAAAACACTGAAATTGACAGAAACACATGAAAAATGCATGTGCGGTGCGTGCCGGGACTCTGCCGGTGCAGCCGAGCGTTTTGGGTGAGTCTGCATCGATTCTGATGAAAAGCCACTAGTTTGGGCCCGAAAACACTGAAATTGACAGAAACACATGAAAAATGCATGTGCGGTGCTTGCCGGGACTCTGCCGGTGCAGCCGAGCGTTTTGGGTGAGTCTGCATCGATTCTGATGAAGAGCCACTAGTTTGGGCCCGAAAACACTGAAATTGACAGGAACACATGAAAAATGCATGTGCGCTGCGTGCCGGGACTCTGCCGGTGCAGCCGAGCGTTTTGGGTGAGTGTGCATCGATTCTGATGAAGAGCCACTAGTTTGGGCCCGAAAACACTGAAATTGACAGAAACACATGAAAAATGCATGTGCGCTGCGTGCCGGGACTCTGCCGGTGCAGCCGAGCGTTTTGGGTGAGTCTGCATCGATTCTGATGAAGAGCGATTAGTTTGGGCCCGAAAACACTGAAATTGACAGAAACACATGAAAAATGCATGTGCGCTGCGTGCCGGGACTCTGCCGGTGCAGCCAAGCGTTTTGGGTGAGTCTGCATCGATTCTGATGAAAAGCCACTAGTTTGGGCCCGAAAACACTGAAATTGACAGAAACACATGAAAAATGCATGTGCGCTGCGTGCCGGGACTCTGCCGGTGCAGCCGAGCGTTTTGGGTGAATCTGCATCGATTCTGATGAAGAGCCACTAGTTTGGGCCCGAAAACACTGAAATTGACAGAAACACATGAAAAATGCATGTGCGCTGCGTGCCGGGACTCTGCCGGTGCAGCCGAGCGTTTTGGGTGAGTCTGCATCGATTCTGATGAAGAGCCACTAGTTTGGGCCCGAAAACACTGAAATTGACAGAAACACATGAAAAATGCATGTGCGCTGCGTGCCGGGACTCTGCCGGTGCAGCCGAGCGTTTTGGGTGAGTCTGCATCGATTCTGATGAAGAGCCACTAGTTTGGGCCCGAAAACACTGAAATTGACAGAAACACATGAAAAATGCATGTGCGCTGCGTGCCGGGACTCTGCCGGTGCATCCGAGCGTTTTGGGTGAGTCTGCATCGATTCTGATGAAAAGCCACTAGTTTGGGCCCGAAAACACTGAAATTGACAGAAACACATGAAAAATGCATGTGCGCTGCGTGCCGGGACTCTGCCGGTGCAGCCGAGCGTTTTGGGTGAGTCTGCATCGATTCTGATGAAAAGCCACTAGTTTGGGCCCGAAAACACTGAAATTGACAGAAACACATGAAAAATGCATGTGCGGTGCGTGCCGAGACTCTGCCGGTGCAGCCGAGCGTTTTGGGTGAGTCTGCATCGATTCTCATGAAATGCCACTAGTTTGGGCCCGAAAACACTGAAATTGACAGAAACACATGAAAAATGCATGTGCGCTGCGTGCCGGGACTCTGCCGGTGCAGCCGAGCGTTTTGGGTGAGTCTGCATCGATTCTGATGAAAAGCCACTAGTTTGGGCCCAAAAACACTGAAATTGACAGAAACACATGAAAAATGCATGTGCGCTGCGTGCCGGGACTCTGCCGGTGCAGCCGAGCGTTTTGGGTGAGTCTGCATCGATTCTGATGAAAAGCCATTAGTTTGGGCCCGAAAACACTGAAATTGACAGAAACACATGAAAAATGCATGTGCGCTGCGTGCCGGGACTCTGCCGGTGCAGCCGAGCGTTTTGGGTGAATCTGCATCGATTCTGATGAAGAGCCACTAGTTTGGGCCCGAAAACACTGAAATTGACAGAAACACATGAAAAATGCATGTGCGCTGCGTGCCGGGACTCTGCCGGTGCAGCCGAGCGTTTTGGGTGAGTCTGCATCGATTCTGATGAAGAGCCACTAGTTTGGGCCCGAAAACACTGAAATTGACAGAAACACATGAAAAATGCATGTGCGGTGCGTGCCGGGACTCTGCCGGTGCAGCCGAGCGTTTTGGGTGAGTCTGCATCGATTCTGATGAAAAGCCACTAGTTTGGGCCCGAAAACACTGAAATTGACAGAAACACATGAAAAATGCATGTGCGCTGCTTGCCGGGACTCTGCCGGTGCAGCCGAGCGTTTTGGGTGAGTCTGCATCGATTCTGATGAAGAGCGATTAGTTTGGGCCCGAAAACACTGAAATTGACAGAAACACATGAAAAATGCATGTGCGCTGCGTGCCGGGACTCTGCCGGTGCAGCCGAGCGTTTTGGGTGAGTCTGCATCGATTCTGATGAAAAGCCACTAGTTTGGGCCCGAAAACACTGAAATTGACAGAAACACATGAAAAATGCATGTGCGCTGCGTGCCGGGACTCTGCCGGTGCAGCCGAGCGTTTTGGGTGAATCTGCATCGATTCTGATGAAGAGCCACTAGTTTGGGCCCGAAAACACTGAAATTGACAGAAACACATGAAAAATGCATGTGCGCTGCGTGCCGGGACTCTGCCGGTGCAGCCGAGCGTTTTGGGTGAGTCTGCATCGATTCTGATGAAGAGCCACTAGTTTGGGCCCGAAAACACTGAAATTGACAGAAACACATGAAAAATGCATGTGCGGTGCGTGCCGGGACTCTGCCGGTGCAGCCGAGCGTTTTGGGTGAGTCTGCATCGATTCTGATGAAAAGCCACTAGTTTGGGCCCGAAAACACTGAAATTGACAGAAACACATGAAAAATGCATGTGCGGTGCTTGCCGGGACTCTGCCGGTGCAGCCGAGCGTTTTGGGTGAGTCTGCATCGATTCTGATGAAGAGCCACTAGTTTGGGCCCGAAAACACTGAAATTGACAGAAACACATGAAAAATGCATGTGCGCTGCGTGCCGGGACTCTGCCGGTGCAGCCGAGCGTTTTGGGTGAGTCTGCATCGGTTCTGATGAAAAGCGACTGGTTTGGGCCCAATAACACTGAAATTGACAGAAACACATGAAAATGCATGTACGGCGTGCGCCGTGACCCTGCCAGCGCAGCCGAGCCTTTTGGTTGAGTCTGCATCGGTTCTGATGAAAAGCGACTGGTTTGGGCCCAATAACACTGAAATTGACAGAAACACATGAAAATGCATGTACGGCGTGCGCCGTGACCCTGCCAGCGCAGCCGAGCCTTTTGGGTGAGTCTGCATCGGTTCTGATGAAAAGCCACTAGTTTGGGCCCAATAACACTGAAATTGACAGAAACACATGAAAATGCATGTACGGCGTGCGTCGTGACCCTGCCAGCGCAGCCGAGCCTTTTGGGTGAGTCTGCATCGGTTCTGATGAAAAGCCACTAGTTTGGGCCCAAAAACACTGAAATTGACAGAAACACATGAAAATGCATGTACGGCGTGCGCCGTGACCCTGCCAGCGCAGCCGAGCCTTTTGGGTGAGTCTGCATCGGTTCTGATGAAAAGCCACTAGTTTGGGCCCAAAAACACTGAAATTGACAGAAACACATGAAAATGCATGTACGGCGTGCGCCGTGACCCTGCCAGCGCAGCCGAGCCTTTTGGGTGAGTCTGCATCGGTTCTGATGAAAAGCCACTAGTTTGGGCCCAAAAACACTGAAATTGACAGAAACACATGAAAATGCATGTACGGCGTGCGCCGTGACCCTGCCAGCGCAGCCGAGCCTTTGGGGTGAGTCTGCATCGGTTCTGATGAAAAGCCACTAGTTTGGGCCCAAAAACACTGAAATTGACAGAAACACATGAAAATGCATGTGCGCTGCGTGCCGGGACTCTGCCGGTGCAGCCGAGCGTTTTGGGTGAGTCTGCATCGATTCTGATGAAAAGCCACTAGTTTGGGCCCGAAAACACTGAAATTGACAGAAACACATGAAAAATGCATGTGCGCTGCGTGCCGGGACTCTGCCGGTGCAGCCGAGCGTTTTGGGTGAGTCTGCATCGATTCTGATGAAGAGCGATTAGTTTGGGCCCGAAAACACTGAAATTGACAGAAACACATGAAAAATGCATGTGCGCTGCGTGCCGGGACTCTGCCGGTGCAGCCGAGCGTTTTGGGTGAGTCTGCATCGATTCTGATGAAGAGCGATTAGTTTGGGCCCGAAAACACTGAAATTGACAGAAACACATGAAAAATGCATGTGCGCTGCGTGCCGGGACTCTGCCGGTGCAGCCGAGCGTTTTGGTTGAGTCTGCATCGATTCTGATGAAAAGCCACTAGTTTGGGCCCGAAAACACTGAAATTGACAGAAACACATGAAAAATGCATGTGCGGTGCGTGCCGGGACTCTGCCGGTGCAGCCGAGCGTTGTGGGTGAGTCTGCATCGATTCTGATGAAAAGCCACTAGTTTGGGCCCGAAAACACTGAAATTGACAGAAACACATGAAAAATGCATGTGCGCTGCGTGCCGGGACTCTGCCGGTGCAGCCGAGCGTTTTGGGTGAGTCTGCATCGATTCTGATGAAAAGCCACTAGTTTGGGCCCGAAAACACTGAAATTGACAGAAACACATGAAAAATGCAGGTGCGCTGCGTGCCGGGACTCTGCCGGTGCAGCCGAGCGTTTTGGGTGAGTCTGCATCGATTCTGATGAAAAGCCACTAGTTTGGGCCCGAAAACACTGAAATTGACAGAAACACATGAAAAATGCATGTGCGGTGCGTGCCGGGACTCTGCCGGTGCAGCCGAGCGTTTTGGGTGAGTCTGCATCGATTCTGATGAAAAGCCACTAGTTTGGGCCCGAAAACACTGAAATTGACAGAAACAAATGAAAAATGCATGTGCACTGCGTGCCGGGACTCTGCCGGTGCAGCCGAGCGTTTTGGGTGAGTCTGCATCGATTCTGATGAAAAGCCACTAGTTTGGGCCCGAAAACACTGAAATTGACAGAAACACATGAAAAATGCATGTGCGCTGCGTGCCGGGACTCTACCGGTGCAGCCGAGCGTTTTGGGTGAGTCTGCATCGATTCTGATGAAAAGCCATTAGTTTGGGCCCGAAAACACTGAAATTGACAGAAACACATGAAAAATGCATGTGCGCTGCGTGCCGGGACTCTGCCGGTGCAGCCGAGCGTTTTGGGTGAATCTGCATCGATTCTGATGAAGAGCCACTAGTTTGGGCCCGAAAACACTGAAATTGACAGAAACACATGAAAAATGCATGTGCGCTGCGTGCCGGGACTCTGCCGGTGCAGCCGAGCGTTTTGGGTGAGTCTGCATCGATTCTGATGAAGAGCCACTAGTTTGGGCCCGAAAACACTTAAATTGACAGAAACACATGAAAAATGCATGTGCGGTGCGTGCCGGGACTCTGCCGGTGCAGCCGAGCGTTTTGGGTGAGTCTGCATCGATTCTGATGAAAAGCCACTAGTTTGGGCCCGAAAACACTGAAATTGACAGAAACACATGAAAAATGCATGTGCGGTGCTTGCCGGGACTCTGCCGGTGCAGCCGAGCGTTTTGGGTGAGTCTGCATCGATTCTGATGAAGAGCCACTAGTTTGGGCCCGAAAACACTGAAATTGACAGAAACACATGAAAAATGCATGTGCGCTGCGTGCCGGGACTCTGCCGGTGCAGCCGAGCGTTTTGGGTGAGTCTGCATCGATTCTGATGAAAAGCCACTAGTTTGGGCCCGAAAACACTGAAATTGACAGAAACACATGAAAAATGCATGTGCGCTGCGTGCCGGGACTCTGCCGGTGCAGCCGAGCGTTTTGGGTGAGTCTGCATCGATTCTGATGAAAAGCCACTAGTTTGGGCCCGAAAACACTGAAATTGACAGAAACACATGAAAAATGCATGTGCGCTGCGTGCCGGGACTCTGCCGGTGCAGCCGAGCGTTTTGGGTGAGTCTGCATCGATTCTGATGAAGAGCCACTAGTTTGGGCCCGAAAACACTGAAATTGACAGAAACACATGAAAAATGCATGTGCGGTGCGTGCCGGGACTCTGCCGGTGCAGCCGAGCGTTTTGGGTGAGTCTGCATCGATTCTGATGAAAAGCCACTAGTTTGGGCCCGAAAACACTGAAATTGACAGAAACACATGAAAAATGCATGTGCGGTGCGTGCCGGGACTCTGCCGGTGCAGCCGAGCGTTTTGGGTGAGTCTGCATCGATTCTGATGAAGAGCCACTAGTTTGGGCCCGAAAACACTGAAATTGACAGGAACACATGAAAAATGCATGTGCGCTGCGTGCCGGGACTCTGCCGGTGCAGCCGAGCGTTTTGGGTGAGTGTGCATCGATTCTGATGAAGAGCCACTAGTTTGGGCCCGAAAACACTGAAATTGACAGAAACACATGAAAAATGCATGTGCGCTGCGTGCCGGGACTCTGCCGGTGCAGCCGAGCGTTTTGGGTGAGTCTGCATCGATTCTGATGAAGAGCGACTAGTTTGGGCCCGAAAACACTGAAATTGACAGAAACACATGAAAAATGCATGTGCGCTGCGTGCCGGGACTCTGCCGGTGCAGCCAAGCGTTTTGGGTGAGTCTGCATCGATTCTGATGAAAAGCCACTAGTTTGGGCCCGAAAACACTGAAATTGACAGAAACACATGAAAAATGCATGTGCGCTGCGTGCCGGGACTCTGCCGGTGCAGCCGAGCGTTTTGGGTGAATCTGCATCGATTCTGATGAAGAGCCACTAGTTTGGGCCCGAAAACACTGAAATTGACAGAAACACATGAAAAATGCATGTGCGCTGCGTGCCGGGACTCTGCCGGTGCAGCCGAGCGTTTTGGGTGAGTCTGCATCGATTCTGATGAAGAGCCACTAGTTTGGGCCCGAAAACACTGAAATTGACAGAAACACATGAAAAATGCATGTGCGCTGCGTGCCGGGACTCTGCCGGTGCAGCCGAGCGTTTTGGGTGAGTCTGCATCGATTCTGATGAAGAGCCACTAGTTTGGGCCCGAAAACACTGAAATTGACAGAAACACATGAAAAATGCATGTGCGCTGCGTGCCGGGACTCTGCCGGTGCAGCCGAGCGTTTTGGGTGAGTCTGCATCGATTCTGATGAAAAGCCACTAGTTTGGGCCCGAAAACACTGAAATTGACAGAAACACATGAAAAATGCATGTGCGCTGCGTGCCGGGACTCTGCCGGTGCAGCCGAGCGTTTTGGGTGAGTCTGCATCGATTCTGATGAAAAGCCACTAGTTTGGGCCCGAAAACACTGACATTGACAGAAACACATGAAAAATGCATGTGCGCTGCGTGCCGGGACTCTGCCGGTGCAGCCGAGCGTTTTGGGTGAGTCTGCATCGATTCTGATGAAAAGCCACTAGTTTGGGCCCGAAAACACTGAAATTGACAGAAACACATGAAAAATGCATGTGCGCTGCGTGCCGGGACTCTGCCGGTGCAGCCGAGCGTTTTGGGTGAGTCTGCATCGATTCTGATGAAAAGCCACTAGTTTGGGCCCGAAAACACTGAAATTGACAGAAACACATGAAAAATGCATGTGCGCTGCGTGCCGGGACTCTGCCGGTGCAGCCGAGCGTTTTGGGTGAGTCTGCATCGATTCTGATGAAAAGCCACTAGTTTGGGCCCGAAAACACTGACATTGACAGAAACACATGAAAAATGCATGTGCGCTGCGTGCCGGGACTCTGCCGGTGCAGCCGAGCGTTTTGGGTGAGTCTGCATCGATTCTGATGAAAAGCCACTAGTTTGGGCCCGAAAACACTGAAATTGACAGAAACACATGAAAAATGCATGTGCGCTGCGTGCCGGGACTCTGCCGGTGCAGCCGAGCGTTTTGGGTGAGTCTGCATCGATTCTGATGAAAAGCCACTAGTTTGGGCCCGAAAACACTGAAATTGACAGAAACACATGAAAAATGCATGTGCGCTGCGTGCCGGGACTCTGCCGGTGCAGCCGAGCGTTTTGGGTGAGTCTGCATCGATTCTGATGAAGAGCGATTAGTTTGGGCCCGAAAACACTGAAATTGACAGAAACACATGAAAAATGCATGTGCGCTGCGTGCCGGGACTCTGCCGGTGCAGCCGAGCGTTTTGGGTGAGTCTGCATCGATTCTGATGAAAAGCCACTAGTTTGGGCCCGAAAACACTGAAATTGACAGAAACACATGAAAAATGCATGTGCGCTGCGTGCCGGGACTCTGCCGGTGCAGCCGAGCGTTTTGGGTGAGTCTGCATCGATTCTGATGAAAAGCCACTAGTTTGGGCCCGAAAACACTGAAATTGACAGAAACACATGAAAAATGCATGTGCGCTGCGTGCCGGGACTCTGCCGGTGCAGCCGAGCGTTTTGGGTGAGTCTGCATCGATTCTGATGAAAAGCCACTAGTTTGGGCCCGAAAACACTGACATTGACAGAAACACATGAAAAATGCATGTGCGCTGCGTGCCGGGACTCTGCCGGTGCAGCCGAGCGTTTTGGGTGAGTCTGCATCGATTCTGATGAAAAGCCACTAGTTTGGGCCCGAAAACACTGAAATTGACAGAAACACATGAAAAATGCATGTGCGCTGCGTGCCGGGACTCTGCCGGTGCAGCCGAGCGTTGTGGGTGAGTCTGCATCGATTCTCATGAAAAGCCACTAGTTTGGGCCCGAAAAACACTGAAATTGACAGAAACACATGAAAAATGCATGTGCGCTGCGTGCCGGGACTCTGCCGGTGCAGCCGAGCGTTTTGGGTGAGTCTGCATCGATTCTGATGAAAAGCCACTAGTTTGGGCCCGAAAACACTGACATTGACAGAAACACATGAAAAATGCATGTGCGCTGCGTGCCGGGACTCTGCCGGTGCAGCCGAGCGTTTTGGGTGAGTCTGCATCGATTCTGATGAAAAGCCACTAGTTTGGGCCCGAAAACACTGACATTGACAGAAACACATGAAAAATGCATGTGCGCTGCGTGCCGGGACTCTGCCGGTGCAGCCGAGCGTTGGTGGGTGAGTCTGCATCGATTCTCATGAAAAGCCACTAGTTTGGGCCCGAAAAACACTGAAATTGACAGAAACACATGAAAAATGCATGTGCGCTGCGTGCCGGGACTCTGCCGGTGCAGCCGAGCGTTTTGGGTGAGTCTGCATCGATTCTGATGAAAAGCCACTAGTTTGGGCCCGAAAACACTGACATTGACAGAAACACATGAAAAATGCATGTGCGCTGCGTGCCGGGACTCTGCCGGTGCAGCCGAGCGTTTTGGGTGAGTCTGCATCGATTCTGATGAAAAGCCACTAGTTTGGGCCCGAAAACACTGACATTGACAGAAACACATGAAAAATGCATGTGCGCTGCGTGCCGGGACTCTGCCGGTGCAGCCGAGCGTTTTGGGTGAGTCTGCATCGATTCTGATGAAAAGCCACTAGTTTGGGCCCGAAAACACTGAAATTGACAGAAACACATGAAAAATGCATGTGCGCTGCGTGCCGGGACTCTGCCGGTGCAGCCGAGCGTTTTGGGTGAGTCTGCATCGATTCTGATGAAAAGCCACTAGTTTGGGCCCGAAAACACTGACATTGACAGAAACACATGAAAAATGCATGTGCGCTGCGTGCCGGGACTCTGCCGGTGCAGCCGAGCGTTTTGGGTGAGTCTGCATCGATTCTGATGAAAAGCCACTAGTTTGGGCCCGAAAACACTGACATTGACAGAAACACATGAAAAATGCATGTGCGCTGCGTGCCGGGACTCTGCCGGTGCAGCCGAGCGTTTTGGGTGAGTCTGCATCGATTCTGATGAAAAGCCACTAGTTTGGGCCCGAAAACACTGACATTGACAGAAACACATGAAAAATGCATGTGCGCTGCGTGCCGGGACTCTGCCGGTGCAGCCGAGCGTTTTGGGTGAGTCTGCATCGATTCTGATGAAAAGCCACTAGTTTGGGCCCGAAAACACTGAAATTGACAGAAACACATGAAAAATGCATGTGCGCTGCGTGCCGGGACTCTGCCGGTGCAGCCGAGCGTTGTGGGTGAGTCTGCATCGATTCTGATGAAAAGCCACTAGTTTGGGCCCGAAAACACTGAAATTGACAGAAACACATGAAAAATGCATGTGCGCTGCGTGCCGGGACTCTGCCGGTGCAGCCGAGCGTTGTGGGTGAGTCTGCATCGATTCTGATGAAAAGCCACTAGTTTGGGCCCGAAAACACTGAAATTGACAGAAACACATGAAAAATGCATGTGCGCTGCGTGCCGGGACTCTGCCGGTGCAGCCGAGCGTTTTGGGTGAGTCTGCATCGATTCTGATGAAAAGCCACTAGTTTGGGCCCGAAAACACTGAAATTGACAGAAACACATGAAAAATGCATGTGCGCTGCGTGCCGGGACTCTGCCGGTGCAGCCGAGCGTTTTGGGTGAGTCTGCATCGATTCTGATGAAAAGCCACTAGTTTGGGCCCGAAAACACTGAAATTGACAGAAACACATGAAAAATGCATGTGCGCTGCGTGCCGGGACTCTGCCGGTGCAGCCGAGCGTTTTGGTTGAGTCTGCATCGATTCTGATGAAAAGCCACTAGTTTGGGCCCGAAAACACTGACATTGACAGAAACACATGAAAAATGCATGTGCGCTGCGTGCCGGGACTCTGCCGGTGCAGCCGAGCGTTTTGGGTGAGTCTGCATCGATTCTGATGAAAAGCCACTAGTTTGGGCCCGAAAACACTGAAATTGACAGAAACACATGAAAAATGCATGTGCGCTGCGTGCCGGGACTCTGCCGGTGCAGCCGAGCGTTTTGGGTGAGTCTGCATCGATTCTGATGAAAAGCCACTAGTTTGGGCCCGAAAACACTGAAATTGACAGAAACACATGAAAAATGCATGTGCGCTGCGTGCCGGGACTCTGCCGGTGCAGCCGAGCGTTTTGGGTGAGTCTGCATCGATTCTGATGAAAAGCCACTAGTTTGGGCCCGAAAACACTGAAATTGACAGAAACACATGAAAAATGCATGTGCGCTGCGTGCCGGGACTCTGCCGGTGCAGCCGAGCGTTTTGGGTGAGTCTGCATCGATTCTGATGAAAAGCCACTAGTTTGGGCCCGAAAACACTGAAATTGACAGAAACACATGAAAAATGCATGTGCGCTGCGTGCCAGGACTCTGCCGGTGCAGCCGAGCGTTTTGGGTGAGTCTGCATCGATTCTGATGAAAAGCCACTAGTTTGGGCCCGAAAACACTGACATTGACAGAAACACATGAAAAATGCATGTGCGCTGCGTGCCGAGACTCTGCCGGTGCAGCCGAGCGTTTTGGGTGAGTCTGCATCGATTCTGATGAAAAGCCACTAGTTTGGGCCCGAAAACACTGACATTGACAGAAACACATGAAAAATGCATGTGCGCTGCGTGCCGGGACTCTGCCGGTGCAGCCGAGCGTTTTGGGTGAGTCTGCATCGATTCTGATGAAAAGCCACTAGTTTGGGCCCGAAAACACTGAAATTGACAGAAACACATGAAAAATGCATGTGCGCTGCGTGCCGGGACTCTGCCGGTGCAGCCGAGCGTTTTGGGTGAGTCTGCATCGATTCTGATGAAAAGCCACTAGTTTGGGCCCGAAAACACTGACATTGACAGAAACACATGAAAAATGCATGTGCGCTGCGTGCCGGGACTCTGCCGGTGCAGCCGAGCGTTTTGGGTGAGTCTGCATCGATTCTGATGAAAAGCCACTAGTTTGGGCCCGAAAACACTGAAATTGACAGAAACACATGAAAAATGCATGTGCGCTGCGTGCCGGGACTCTGCCGGTGCAGCCGAGCGTTTTGGGTGAGTCTGCATCGATTCTGATGAAAAGCCACTAGTTTGGGCCCGAAAACACTGAAATTGACAGAAACACATGAAAAATGCATGTGCGCTGCGTGCCGGGACTCTGCCGGTGCAGCCGAGCGTTGTGGGTGAGTCTGCATCGATTCTGATGAAAAGCCACTACTTTGGGCCCGAAAACACTGAAATTGACAGAAACACATGAAAAATGCATGTGCGCTGCGAGCCGGGACTCTGCCGGTGCAGCCGAGCGTTGTGGGTGAGTCTGCATCGATTCTGATGAAAAGCCACTAGTTTGGGCCCGAAAACACTGAAATTGACAGAAACACATGAAAAATGCATGTGCGCTGCGTGCCGGGACTCTGCCGGTGCAGCCGAGCGTTTTGGGTGAGTCTGCATCGATTCTGATGAAAAGCCACTAGTTTGGGCCCGAAAACACTGAAATTGACAGAAACACATGAAAAATGCATGTGCGCTGCGTGCCGGGACTCTGCCGGTGCAGCCGAGCGTTTTGGGTGAGTCTGCATCGATTCTGATGAAAAGCCACTAGTTTGGGCCCGAAAACACTGACATTGACAGAAACACATGAAAAATGCATGTGCGCTGCGTGCCGGGACTCTGCCGGTGCAGCCGAGCGTTTTGGGTGAGTCTGCATCGATTCTGATGAAAAGCCACTAGTTTGGGCCCGAAAACACTGAAATTGACAGAAACACATGAAAAATGCATGTGCGCTGCGTGCCGGGACTCTGCCGGTGCAGCCGAGCGTTTTGGGTGAGTCTGCATCGATTCTGATGAAAAGCCACTAGTTTGGGCCCGAAAACACTGACATTGACAGAAACACATGAAAAATGCATGTGCGCTGCGTGCCGGGACTCTGCCGGTGCAGCCGAGCGTTTTGGGTGAGTCTGCATCGATTCTGATGAAAAGCCACTAGTTTGGGCCCGAAAACACTGAAATTGACAGAAACACATGAAAAATGCATGTGCGCTGCGTGCCGGGACTCTGCCGGTGCAGCCGAGCGTTTTGGGTGAGTCTGCATCGATTCTGATGAAAAGCCACTAGTTTGGGCCCGAAAACACTGACATTGACAGAAACACATGAAAAATGCATGTGCGCTGCGTGCCGGGACTCTGCCGGTGCAGCCGAGCGTTTTGGGTGAGTCTGCATCGATTCTGATGAAAAGCCACTAGTTTGGGCCCGAAAACACTGAAATTGACAGAAACACATGAAAAATGCATGTGCGCTGCGTGCCGGGACTCTGCCGGTGCAGCCGAGCGTTTTGGGTGAGTCTGCATCGATTCTGATGAAAAGCCACTAGTTTGGGCCCGAAAACACTGAAATTGACAGAAACACATGAAAAATGCATGTGCGCTGCGTGCCGGGACTCTGCCGGTGCAGCCGAGCGTTTTGGGTGAGTCTGCATCGATTCTGATGAAAAGCCACTAGTTTGGGCCCGAAAACACTGACATTGACAGAAACACATGAAAAATGCATGTGCGCTGCGTGCCGGGACTCTGCCGGTGCAGCCGAGCGTTTTGGGTGAGTCTGCATCGATTCTGATGAAGAGCGATTAGTTTGGGCCCGAAAACACTGAAATTGACAGAAACACATGAAAAATGCATGTGCGCTGCGTGCCGGGACTCTGCCGGTGCAGCCGAGCGTTGTGGGTGAGTCTGCATCGATTCTGATGAAAAGCCACTAGTTTGGGCCCGAAAACACTGACATTGACAGAAACACATGAAAAATGCATGTGCGCTGCGTGCCGGGACTCTGCCGGTGCAGCCGAGCGTTTTGGGTGAGTCTGCATCGATTCTGATGAAGAGCGATTAGTTTGGGCCCGAAAACACTGAAATTGACAGAAACACATGAAAAATGCATGTGCGCTGCGTGCCGGGACTCTGCCGGTGCAGCCGAGCGTTGTGGGTGAGTCTGCATCGATTCTGATGAAAAGCCACTAGTTTGGGCCCGAAAACACTGACATTGACAGAAACACATGAAAAATGCATGTGCGCTGCGTGCCGGGACTCTGCCGGTGCAGCCGAGCGTTTTGGGTGAGTCTGCATCGATTCTGATGAAAAGCCACTAGTTTGGGCCCGAAAACACTGAAATTGACAGAAACACATGAAAAATGCATGTGCGCTGCGTGCCGGGACTCTGCCGGTGCAGCCGAGCGTTTTGGGTGAGTCTGCATCGATTCTGATGAAAAGCCACTAGTTTGGGCCCGAAAACACTGAAATTGACAGAAACACATGAAAAATGCATGTGCGCTGCGTGCCGGGACTCTGCCGGTGCAGCCGAGCGTTTTGGGTGAGTCTGCATCGATTCTGATGAAAAGCCACTAGTTTGGGCCCGAAAACACTGAAATTGACAGAAACACATGAAAAATGCATGTGCGCTGCGTGCCGGGACTCTGCCGGTGCAGCCGGAGCGTTTTGGGTGAGTCTGCATCGATTCTGATGAAAAGCCACTAGTTTGGGCCCGAAAACACTGAAATTGACAGAAACACATGAAAAATGCATGTGCGCTGCGTGCCGGGACTCTGCCGGTGCAGCCGAGCGTTTTGGGTGAGTCTGCATCGATTCTGATGAAAAGCCACTAGTTTGGGCCCGAAAACACTGACATTCACAGAAACACATGAAAAATGCATGTGCGCTGCGTGCCGGGACTCTGCCGGTGCAGCCGAGCGTTTTGGGTGAGTCTGCATCGATTCTGATGAAAAGCCACTAGTTTGGGCCCGAAAACACTGACATTGACAGAAACACATGAAAAATGCATGTGCGCTGCGTGCCGGGACTCTGCCGGTGCAGCCGAGCGTTTTGGGTGAGTCTGCATCGATTCTGATGAAAAGCCACTAGTTTGGGCCCGAAAACACTGACATTGACAGAAAGACATGAAAAATGCATGTGCGCTGCGTGCCGGACTCTGCCGGTGCAGCCGAGCGTTTTGGGTGAGTCTGCATCGATTCTGATGAAAAGCCACTAGTTTGGGCCCGAAAACACTGACATTGACAGAAACACATGAAAAATGCATGTGCGCTGCGTGCCGGGACTCTGCCGGTGCAGCCGAGCGTTTTGGGTGAGTCTGCATCGATTCTGATGAAAAGCCACTAGTTTGGGCCCGAAAACACTGAAATTGACAGAAACACATGAAAAATGCATGTGCGCTGCGTGCCGGGACTCTGCCGGTGCAGCCGAGCGTTTTTGGTGAGTCTGCATCGATTCTGATGAAAAGCCACTAGTTTGGGCCTGAAAACACTGACATTGACAGAAACACATGAAAAATGCATGTGCGCTGCGTGCCGGGACTCTGCCGGTGCAGCCGAGCGTTTTGGGTGAGTCTGCATCGATTCTGATGAAAAGCCACTAGTTTGGGCCCGAAAACACTGAAATTGACAGAAACACATGAAAAATGCATGTGCGCTGCGTGCCGGGACTCTGCCGGTGCAGCCGAGCGTTTTGGGTGAGTCTGCATCGATTCTGATGAAAAGCCACTCGTCTGGGCCCGAAAACACTGAAATTGACAGAAACACATGAAAAATGCATGTGCGGTGCGTGCCGGGACTCTGCCGGTGCAGCCGAGCGTTGTGGGTGAGTCTGCATCGATTCTGATGAAAAGCCACTCGTTTGGGCCCGAAAACACTGAAATTGACAGAAACACATGAAAAATGCATGTGCGGTGCGTGCCGGGACTCTGCCGGTGCAGCCGAGCGTTTTGGGTGAGTCTGCATCGATTCTGATGAAAAGCCACTCGTTTGGGCCCGAAAACACTGAAATTGACAGAAACACATGAAAAATGCATGTGCGCTGCGTGCCGGGACTCTGCCGGTGCAGCCGAGCGTTTTGGGTGAGTCTGCATCGATTCTGATGAAAAGCCACTAGTTTGGGCCCGAAAACACTGAAATTGACAGAAACACATGAAAAATGCATGTGCGGTGCGTGCCGGGACTCTGCCGGTGCAGCCGAGCGTTTTGGGTGAGTCTGCATCGATTCTGATGAAAAGCCACTAGTTTGGGCCCGAAAACACTGAAATTGACAGAAACACATGAAAAACGCATGTGCGGTGCGTGCCGGGACTCTGCCGGTGCAGCCGAGCGTTTTGGGTGAGTCTGCATCGATTCTGATGAAAAGCCACTAGTTTGGGCCCGAAAACACTGAAATTGACAGAAACACATGAAAAACGCATGTGCGCTGCGTGCCGGGACTCTGCCGGTGCAGCCGAGCGTTTTGGGTGAGTCTGCATCGATTCTGATGAAAAGCCACTAGTTTGGGCCCGAAAACACTGACATTGACAGAAACACATGAAAAACTCATGTGCGGTGCGTGCCGGGACTCTGCCGGTGCAGCCGAGCGTTTTGGGTGAGTCTGCATCGATTCTGATGAAAAGCCACTAGTTTGGGCCCGAAAACACTGACATTGACAGAAACACATGAAAAATGCATGTGCGCTGCGTGCCGGGACTCTGCCGGTGCAGCCGAGCGTTTTGGGTGAGTCTGCATCGATTCTGATGAAAAGCCACTAGTTTGGGCCCGAAAACACTGAAATTGACAGAAACACATGGAAAATGCATGTGCGCTGCGTGCCGGGACTCTGCCGGTGCAGCCGAGCGTTTTGGGCGAGTCTGCATCGATTCTGATGAAAAGCCACTAGTTTGGGCCCGAAAACACTGACATTGACAGAAACACATGAAAAATGCATGTGCGCTGCGTGCCGGGACTCTGCCGGTGCAGCCGAGCGTTTTGGGCGAGTCTGCATCGATTCTGATGAAAAGCCACTAGTTTGGGCCCGAAAACACTGAAATTGACAGAAACACATGAAAAATGCATGTGCGCTGCGTGCCGGGACTCTGCCGGTGCAGCCGAGCGTTTTGGGCGAGTCTGCATCGATTCTGATGAAAAGCCACTAGTTTGGGCCCGAAAACACTGAAATTGACAGAAACACATGAAAAATGCATGTGCGCTGCGTACCGGGACTCTGCCGGTGCAGCCGAGCGTTTTGGGCGAGTCTGCATCGATTCTGATGAAAAGCCACTAGTTTGGGCCCGAAAACACTGAAATTGACAGAAACACATGAAAAATGCATGTGCGCTGCGTGCCGGGACTCTGCCGGTGCAGCCGAGCGTTGTGGGTCAGTCTGCATCGATTCTGATGAAAAGCCACTAGTTTGGGCCCGAAAACACTGAAATTGACAGAAACACATGAAAAATGCATGTGCGCTGCGTGCCGGGACTCTGCCGGTGCAGCCGAGCGTTTTGGGCGAGTCTGCATCGATTCTGATGAAAAGCCACTAGTTTGGGCCCGAAAACACTGAAATTGACAGAAACACATGAAAAATGCATGTGCGCTGCGTGCCGGGACTCTGCCGGTGCAGCCGAGCGTTGTGGGTCAGTCTGCATCGATTCTGATGAAAAGCCACTAGTTTGGGCCCGAAAACACTGAAATTGACAGAAACACATGAAAAATGCATGTGCGCTGCGTGCCGGGACTCTGCCGGTGCAGCCGAGCGTTTTGGGCGAGTCTGCATCGATTCTGATGAAAAGCCACTAGTTTGGGCCCGAAAACACTGAAATTGACAGAAACACATGAAAAATGCATGTGCGCTGCGTGCCGGGACTCTGCCGGTGCAGCCGAGCGTTTTGGGCGAGTCTGCATCGATTCTGATGAAAAGCCACTAGTTTGGGCCCGAAAACACTGAAATTGACAGAAACACATGAAAAATGCATGTGCGCTGCGTGCCGGGACTCTGCCGGTGCAGCCGAGCGTTTTGGGCGAGTCTGCATCGATTCTGATGATAAGCCACTAGTTTGGGCCCGAAAACACTGAAATTGACAGAAACACATGAAAAATGCATGTGCGCTGCGTGCCGGGACTCTGCCGGTGCAGCCGAGCGTTTTGGGTGAGTCTGCATCGATTCTGATGAAAAGCCACTAGTTTGGGCCCGAAAAACACTGAAATTGACAGAAACACATGAAAAATGCATGTGCGCTGCGTGCCGGGACTCTGCCGGTGCAGCCGAGCGTTTTGGGTGAGTCTGCATCGATTCTGATGAAAAGCCACTCGTTTGGGCCCGAAAACACTGAAATTGACAGAAACACATGAAAAATGCATGTGCGCTGCGTGCCGGGACTCTGCCGGTGCAGCCGAGCGTTGTGGGTGAGTCTGCATCGATTCTGATGAAAAGCCACTCGTCTGGGCCCGAAAACACTGAAATTGACACAAACACATGAAAAATGCATGTGCGCTGCGTGCCGGGACTCTGCCGGTGCAGCCGAGCGTTTTGGGTGAGTCTGCATCGATTCTGATGAAAAGCCACTCGTTTGGGCCCGAAAACACTGAAATTGACAGAAACACATGAAAAATGCATGTGCGCTGCGTGCCGGGACTCTGCCGGTGCAGCCGAGCGTTTTTGGGTGAGTCTGCATCGATTCTGATGAAAAGCCACTAGTTTGGGCCCGAAAACACTGAAATTGACAGAAACACATGAAAAATGCATGTGCGGTGCGTGCCGGGACTCTGCCGGTGCAGCCGAGCGTTTTGGGTGAGTCTGCATCGATTCTGATGAAAAGCCACTAGTTTGGGCCCGAAAACACTGAAATTGACAGAAACACATGAAAAACGCATGTGCGGTGCGTGCCGGGACTCTGCCGGTGCAGCCGAGCGTTTTTGGGTGAGTCTGCATCGATTCTGATGAAAAGCCACTAGTTTGGGCCCGAAAACACTGAAATTGACAGAAACACATGAATAACGCGATGTGCGCTGCGTGCCGGGACTCTGCCGGTGCAGCCGAGCGTTTTGGGTGAGTCTGCATCGATTCTGATGAAAAGCCACTAGTTTGGGCCCGAAAACACTGACATTGACAGAAACACATGAAAAACTCATGTGCGGTGCGTGCCGGGACTCTGCCGGTGCAGCCGAGCGTTTTGGGTGAGTCTGCATCGATTCTGATGAAAAGCCACTAGTTTGGGCCCGAAAACACTGAAATTGACAGAAACACATGAAAAATGCATGTGCGCTGCGTACCGGGACTCTGCCGGTGCCCGAGCGTTTTGGGCGAGTCTGCATCGATTCTGATGAAAAGCCACTAGTTTGGGCCCGAAAACACTGAAATTGACAGAAACACATGAAAAATGCATGTGCGCTGCGTGCCGGGACTCTGCCGGTGCAGCCGAGCGTTTTGGGCCAGTCTGCATCGATTCTGATGAAAAGCCACTAGTTTGGGCCCGAAAACACTGAAATTGACAGAAACACATGAAAAATGCATGTGCGCTGCGTGCCGGGACTCTGCCGGTGCAGCCGAGCGTTTTGGGCGAGTCTGCATCGATTCTGATGAAAAGCCACTAGTTTGGGCCCGAAAATACTGAAATTGACAGAAACACATGAAAAATGCATGTGCGCTGCGTGCCGGGACTCTGCCGGTGCAGCCGAGCGTTTTTGGGCCAGTCTGCATCGATTCTGATGAAAAGCCACTAGTTTGGGCCCGAAAACACTGAAATTGACAGAAACACATGAAAAATGCATGTGCGCTGCGTGCCGGGACTCTGCCGGTGCAGCCGAGCGTTTTGGGCGAGTCTGCATCGATTCTGATGAAAAGCCACTAGTTTGGGCCCGAAAACACTGAAATTGACAGAAACACATGAAAAATGCATGTGCGCTGCGTGCCGGGACTCTGCCGGTGCAGCCGAGCGTTTTGGGCGAGTCTGCATCGATTCTGATGAAAAGCCACTAGTTTGGGCCCGAAAACACTGAAATTGACAGAAACACATGAAAAATGCATGTGCGCTGCGTTGCCGGGACTCTGCCGGTGCAGCCGAGCGTTTTGGGCGAGTCTGCATCGATTCTGATGATAAGCCACTAGTTTGGGCCCGAAAACACTGAAATTGACAGAAACACATGAAAAATGCATGTGCGCTGCGTGGGCCGGGCCTCTGCCGGTGCAGCCGAGCGTTTTGGGTGAGTCTGCATCGATTCTGATGAAAAGCCACTAGTTTGGGCCCGAAAACACTGAAATTGACAGAAACACATGAAAAATGCATGTGCGCTGCGTGCCGGGACTCTGCCGGTGCAGCCGAGCGTTTTGGGTGAGTCTGCATCGATTCTGATGAAAAGCCACTCGTCTGGGCCCGAAAACACTGAAATTGACAGAAACACATGAAAAATGCATGTGCGGTGCGTGCCGGGACTCTGCCGGTGCAGCCGAGCGTTGTGGGTGAGTCTGCATCGATTCTGATGAAAAGCCACTCGTCTGGGCCCGAAAACACTGAAATTGACACAAACACATGAAAAATGCATGTGCGGTGCGTGCCGGGACTCTGCCGGTGCAGCCGAGCGTTTTGGGTGAGTCTGCATCGATTCTGATGAAAAGCCACTCGTTTGGGCCCGAAAACACTGAAATTGACAGAAACACATGAAAAATGCATGTGCGCTGCGTGCCGGGACTCTGCCGGTGCAGCCGAGCGTTTTGGGTGAGTCTGCATCGATTCTGATGCAAAGCCACTAGTTTGGGCCCGAAAACACTGAAATTGACAGAAACACATGAAAAATGCATGTGCGGTGCGTGCCGGGACTCTGCCGGTGCAGCCGAGCGTTTTGGGTGAGTCTGCATCGATTCTGATGAAAAGCCACTAGTTTGGGCCCGAAAACACTGAAATTGACAGAAACACATGAAAAACGCATGTGCGGTGCGTGCCGGGACTCTGCCGGTGCAGCCGAGCGTTTTGGGTGAGTCTGCATCGATTCTGATGAAAAGCCACTAGTTTGGGCCCGAAAACACTGAAATTGACAGAAACACATGAAAAACGCATGTGCGCTGCGTGCCGGGACTCTGCCGGTGCAGCCGAGCGTTTTGGGTGAGTCTGCATCGATTCTGATGAAAAGCCACTAGTTTGGGCCCGAAAACACTGACATTGACAGAAACACATGAAAAACTCATGTGCGGTGCGTGCCGGGACTCTGCCGGTGCAGCCGAGCGTTTTGGGTGAGTCTGCATCGATTCTGATGAAAAGCCACTAGTTTGGGCCCGAAAACACTGACATTGACAGAAACACATGAAAAATGCATGTGCGCTGCGTGCCGGGACTCTGCCGGTGCAGCCGAGCGTTTTGGGTGAGTCTGCATCGATTCTGATGAAAAGCCACTAGTTTGGGCCCGAAAACACTGAAATTGACAGAAACACATGGAAAATGCATGTGCGCTGCGTGCCGGTACTCTGCCGGTGCAGCCGAGCGTTTTGGGCGAGTCTGCATCGATTCTGATGAAAAGCCACTAGTTTGGGCCCGAAAACACTGACATTGACAGAAACACATGAAAAATGCATGTGCGCTGCGTGCCGGGACTCTGCCGGTGCAGCCGAGCGTTTTGGGCGAGTCTGCATCGATTCTGATGAAAAGCCACTAGTTTGGGCCCGAAAACACTGAAATTGACAGAAACACATGAAAAATGCATGTGCGCTGCGTGCCGGGACTCTGCCGGTGCAGCCGAGCGTTTTGGGCGAGTCTGCATCGATTCTGATGAAAAGCCACTAGTTTGGGCCCGAAAACACTGAAATTGACAGAAACACATGAAAAATGCATGTGCGCTGCGTACCGGGACTCTGCCGGTGCAGCCGAGCGTTTTGGGCGAGTCTGCATCGATTCTGATGAAAAGCCACTAGTTTGGGCCCGAAAACACTGAAATTGACAGAAACACATGAAAAATGCATGTGCGCTGCGTGCCGGGACTCTGCCGGTGCAGCCGAGCGTTGTGGGTCAGTCTGCATCGATTCTGATGAAAAGCCACTAGTTTGGGCCCGAAAACACTGAAATTGACAGAAACACATGAAAAATGCATGTGCGCTGCGTGCCGGGACTCTGCCGGTGCAGCCGAGCGTTTTGGGCGAGTCTGCATCGATTCTGATGAAAAGCCACTAGTTTGGGCCCGAAAACACTGAAATTGACAGAAACACATGAAAAATGCATGTGCGCTGCGTGCCGGGACTCTGCCGGTGCAGCCGAGCGTTTTGGGCGAGTCTGCATCGATTCTGATGAAAAGCCACTAGTTTGGGCCCGAAAACACTGAAATTGACAGAAACACATGAAAAATGCATGTGCGCTGCGTGCCGGGACTCTGCCGGTGCAGCCGAGCGTTTTGGGCGAGTCTGCATCGATTCTGATGATAAGCCACTAGTTTGGGCCCGAAAACACTGAAATTGACAGAAACACATGAAAAATGCATGTGCGCTGCGTGCCGGGACTCTGCCGGTGCAGCCGAGCGTTTTGGGTGAGTCTGCATCGATTCTGATGAAAAGCCACTAGTTTGGGCCCGAAAACACTGAAATTGACAGAAACACATGAAAAATGCATGTGCGCTGCGTGCCGGGACTCTGCCGGTGCAGCCGAGCGTTTTGGGTGAGTCTGCATCGATTCTGATGAAAAGCCACTCGTCTGGGCCCGAAAACACTGAAATTGACAGAAACACATGAAAAATGCATGTGCGGTGCGTGCCGGGACTCTGCCGGTGCAGCCGAGCGTTGTGGGTGAGTCTGCATCGATTCTGATGAAAAGCCACTCGTCTGGGCCCGAAAACACTGAAATTGACAGAAACACATGAAAAATGCATGTGCGGTGCGTGCCGGGACTCTGCCGGTGCAGCCGAGCGTTTTGGGTGAGTCTGCATCGATTCTGATGAAAAGCCACTCGTTTGGGCCCGAAAACACTGAAATTGACAGAAACACATGAAAAATGCATGTGCGCTGCGTGCCGGGACTCTGCCGGTGCAGCCGAGCGTTTTGGGTGAGTCTGCATCGATTCTGATGAAAAGCCACTAGTTTGGGCCCGAAAACACTGAAATTGACAGAAACACATGAAAAATGCATGTGCGGTGCGTGCCGGGACTCTGCCGGTGCAGCCGAGCGTTTTGGGTGAGTCTGCATCGATTCTGATGAAAAGCCACTAGTTTGGGCCCGAAAACACTGAAATTGACAGAAACACATGAAAAACGCATGTGCGGTGCGTGCCGGGACTCTGCCGGTGCAGCCGAGCGTTTTGGGTGAGTCTGCATCGATTCTGATGAAAAGCCACTAGTTTGGGCCCGAAAACACTGAAATTGACAGAAACACATGAATAACGCATGTGCGCTGCGTGCCGGGACTCTGCCGGTGCAGCCGAGCGTTTTGGGTGAGTCTGCATCGATTCTGATGAAAAGCCACTAGTTTGGGCCCGAAAACACTGACATTGACAGAAACACATGAAAAACGCATGTGCGGTGCGTGCCGGGACTCTGCCGGTGCAGCCGAGCGTTTTGGGTGAGTCTGCATCGATTCTGATGAAAAGCCACTAGTTTGGGCCCGAAAACACTGACATTGACAGAAACACATGAAAAATGCATGTGCGCTGCGTGCCGGGACTCTGCCGGTGCAGCCGAGCGTTTTGGGTGAGTCTGCATCGATTCTGATGAAAAGCCACTAGTTTGGGCCCGAAAACACTGAAATTGACAGAAACACATGGAAAATGCATGTGCGCTGCGTGCCGGTACTCTGCCGGTGCAGCCGAGCGTTTTGGGCGAGTCTGCATCGATTCTGATGAAAAGCCACTAGTTTGGGCCCGAAAACACTGACATTGACAGAAACACATGAAAAATGCATGTGCGCTGCGTGCCGGGACTCTGCCGGTGCAGCCGAGCGTTTTGGGCGAGTCTGCATCGATTCTGATGAAAAGCCACTAGTTTGGGCCCGAAAACACTGAAATTGACAGAAACACATGAAAAATGCATGTGCGCTGCGTGCCGGGACTCTGCCGGTGCAGCCGAGCGTTTTGGGCGAGTCTGCATCGATTCTGATGAAAAGCCACTAGTTTGGGCCCGAAAACACTGAAATTGACAGAAACACATGAAAAATGCATGTGCGCTGCGTACCGGGACTCTGCCGGTGCAGCCGAGCGTTTTGGGCGAGTCTGCATCGATTCTGATGAAAAGCCACTAGTTTGGGCCCGAAAACACTGAAATTGACAGAAACACATGAAAAATGCATGTGCGCTGCGTGCCGGGACTCTGCCGGTGCAGCCGAGCGTTTTGGGTGAGTCTGCATCGATTCTGATGAAAAGCCACTAGTTTGGGCCCGAAAACACTGAAATTGACAGAAACACATGAAAAATGCATGTGCGCTGCGTGCCGGGACTCTGCCGGTGCAGCCGAGCGTTTTGGGCGAGTCTGCATCGATTCTGATGAAAAGCCACTAGTTTGGGCCCGAAAACACTGAAATTGACAGAAACACATGAAAAATGCATGTGCGCTACGTGCCGGGACTCTGCCGGTGCAGCCGAGCGTTTTGGGCGAGTCTGCATCGATTCTGATGAAAAGCCACTAGTTTGGGCCCGAAAACACTGAAATTGACAGAAACACATGAAAAATGCATGTGCGCTGCGTGCCGGGACTCTGCCGGTGCAGCCGAGCGTTTTGGGCGAGTCTGCATCGATTCTGATGATAAGCCACTAGTTTGGGCCCGAAAACACTGAAATTGACAGAAACACATGAAAAATGCATGTGCGCTGCGTGCCGGGACTCTGCCGGTGCAGCCGAGCCTTGTGGGTCAGTCTGCATCGATTCTGATGAAAAGCCACTCGTTTGGGCCCGAAAACACTTAAATTGACAGAAACACATGAAAAATGCATGTGCGCTGCGTGCCGGGACTCTGCCGGTGCAGCCGAGCGTTTTGGGTGAGTCTGCATCGATTCTGATGAAAAGCCACTAGTTTGGGCCCGAAAACACTGAAATTGACAGAAACACATGAAAAATGCATGTGCGCTGCGTGCCGGGACTCTGCCGGTGCAGCCGAGCGTTTTGGGCGAGTCTGCATCGATTCTGATGAAAAGCCACTAGTTTGGGCCCGAAAGCACTGAAATTGACAGAAACACATGAAAAATGCATGTGCGCTGCGTGCCGGGACTCTGCCGGTGCAGCCGAGCGTTTTGGGCGAGTCTGCATCGATTCTGATGATAAGCCACTAGTTTGGGCCCGAAAACACTGAAATTGACAGAAACACATGAAAAATGCATGTGCGCTGCGTGCCGGGACTCTGCCGGTGCAGCCGAGCGTTTTGGGCGAGTCTGCATCGATTCTGATGAAAAGCCACTAGTTTGGGCCCGAAAACACTGAAATTGACAGAAACACATGAAAAATGCATGTGCGCTGCGTGCCGGGACTCTGCCGGTGCAGCCGAGCGTTTTGGGTGAGTCTGCATCGATTCTGATGAAAAGCCACTAGTTTGGGCCCGAAAACACTGACATTGACAGAAACACATGAAAAATGCATGTGCGCTGCGTGCCGGGACTCTGCCGGTGCAGCCGAGCGTTTTGGGTGAGTCCGCATCGATTCTGATGAAAAGCCACTAGTTTGGGCCCGAAAACACTGACATTGACAGAAACACATGAAAAATGCATGTGCGCTGCGTGCCGGGACTCTGCCGGTGCAGCCGAGCGTTTTGGGCGACTCCGCATCGATTCTGATGAAAAGCCACTAGTTTGGGCCCGAAAACACTGAAATTGACAGAAACACATGAAAAATGCATGTGCGCTGCGTGCCGGGACTCTGCCGGTGCAGCCGAGCGTTTTGGGCGAGTCTGCATCGATTCTGATGATAAGCCACTAGTTTGGGCCCGAAAACACTGAAATTGACAGAAACACATGAAAAATGCATGTGCGCTGCGTGCCGGGACTCTGCCGGTGCAGCCGAGCGTTGTGGGTCAGTCTGCATCGATTCTGATGAAAAGCCACTCGTTTGGGCCCGAAAACACTTAAATTGACAGAAACACATGAAAAATGCATGTGCGCTGCGTGCCGTGACTCTGCCGGTGCAGCCGAGCGTTTTGGGTGAGTCTGCATCGATTCTGATGAAAATCCACTAGTTTGGGCCCGAAAACACTGAAATTGACAGAAACACATGAAAAATGCATGTGCGGTGGTTTAGGGGTTAGGATTAGGGTCAGGGTTAGGGGTTAGGGTTAGGGTTAGGGTTAGGTATGGGGGTAAAACGAGGTTTGTCTCAGTGGACAATACGGGACAAACGTAAATAACTTTTGATATGGAGGTCATAGAGACTTGGAACCAAGGTCCATCCCCACTAATTCAGGAACGGCCTTTCCAATAGTACCACCCATGAGCATATGCGAGCTTCCAGTCCTGAGATACGTCAGTTCCGGTTTTTGAAATGGCTGTATCTCAGCAACGGAAGGTCGTAGAGACATGGGTCCAAGACTGGCGCATTCAGAGCCCCCAAATTAGGTCTGACGCCAGTTCCTACGACTTTTGGTTCCTTAGGTATAGAGCAACATGTCCTCCCCATTGGAAATGAATGGGATGAAAATTTCAGTGTGGAGGCCAAAATCGACCATGCAGAAAGTATTAAGGAGCATGTTTCAGGTCATTTGGAGTCTATTCGTACCAGTCAAGGAGTGACTTTTTGAAAAATCTTGACACCCATGAGAGATGAGGTAGGTATTAAGGTATAAGAGGTAGGTAAGTATTCTAAAGGTAAGTTGTGGACTGTTTGGTTGGTATTAACGTATAAGAGGTAGGTAAGTATTTTAAAGGTAAGTTGTGGACTCTTCGGTCTGGCCAGTGTTTGTGTGTGTGTGTGTCTGTGTGTGTGAGTGTGTGTGTGAGAGTGTGTGTTTGTGTGCGTGTGTGAGTGTGTGTTTGTTTACGTGTGTGTGTGTGTGTGTGTGTGTGTGTGTTTGTGTGTGTGAATGTGTGTGTTTGTGTGTGTGTTTCAGTGTGTTTTTGTGTGTGTGTGCGTGTGTGTGAGTGTGTTCTCGTTTTTCTATCCTGGTGGGGTCCACAACCTGACATATCACTCACACCGTGGGGACCGAATCCCGGTCCCCACAGGCACGAGCATTGCAATCAATAGAAAAGAGGCTCCTGATGTGCCTGGTGACGTTTTTTTGAAAAAAGAATTGGTCCCCTGGGGGTTGAATTTCAATTCTTTGTGTATGCCCTAGAGGTCACACTCGGTACTGCAGTGTGTAAATTTGCACTGACGTGTGTAACTGTGTGAAAGTGTGTGTATCATATAAGCTTCATATTTCAAAGAAAGTATGACAGTCTGTGCAGTTTAATGTGATTAGATTTTTATGTTATCAAATTACTTTTTCTAAAATCAACAAGGGAACACATTCAATCATTAAACTTCCTTTCAAAGTGATTTTATTCTTTGGAAGAAACTAATAATGACATTTTTGTTGGCCTGAAGTAGACAAAAAATATAAATTAATAAATACAAGAATAAACAATTATTTGTAAATAAATAAAAGGTCTATTTTTGTAATGTTTCTGATATTTATTTCGTTTATTGTGCCCCACATACTTGGATTAAGCTTCAACAAAACTTTAAGTTGATCTCGTCTATACTGCTGAAACAATACCAAGTTTCAATTTCTAATTTTATTAATTGTAACTGTCAATGCTTTTATTATTTTTATTTATTTTTTGTTCTCATTGTCAATCCCTACACTTTAACTTTTTAGCATTGTTAATTTTATCTTGTTTTAAAATGACGTAGACATGTATTGTTCTTTTATTTCTATTTGATTTTAGTTGTGTCTGCATTCATTGTATGTCTGTACCTTGGCACCCTTGAAAATGAGGGTTCTCCCTCAATGTGTGTTCTGAGGTTTTAAAATAAATGTAAATAAATCAATATTCATACAAACCGAGGCTACAGTTAGAAGCAATGTACTGATATTTATACAGACTGAGGCTACAGTTAGCCGTGTACTGATATTCATACAAACTGAGGCTACAGTTAGCTGTGTACTGATATTCATACAAACTGAGGCTACAGTTAGCTGTGTACTGATATTTATACAAACTGAGGCTACAGATGGAAGCAATATACTGATATTTATACAAACTGAGGCTACAGTTAGCTGTGTACTGATATTTATACAAACTGAGGCTACAGATGGAAGCAATGTACTGATATTTATACAAACTGAGGATACAGTTAGCCGTGTACTGGTATTTATACAAACTGCGGCTACAGTTAGCTGTGTACTGATAATCATATAAACTGAGGCTACGGTTAGAAGCAATGTACTGATATTTATACAATCTGAGGCTACAGATGGAAGCAATATACTGATACTTATACAAACTGAGGCTACAGTTAGAAGCAATGTACTGATATTCATACAAACTGAGGCTACAGTTAGCCGTGTACTGATACTTATACAAACTGAGGCTACAGTTAGCCGTGTACTGACACTTATACAAACTGAGGCTACAGTTAACTCTGTACTGATATTCATACAAACTGAGGCTACAGTTAGAAGCAATGTACTGATATTCATACAAACTGAGGCTACAGTTAGAAGCAACGTACTGATATTCATACAAACTGAGGCTACAGTTAACTGTGTGCTGATATTCATACAAACTGAGGCTACAGTTAGCTGTGTTGTGATATTCATACAAAATGAGGATATAATTAGTGTAGACCAAAACTACAGAAGAAGCATATCTGAATGGTGTTTTGGTCCAACAAAAACAATCTGATAATTTCCTGCAAGTAAGACACAGTACACAGTAGCATTGTCTTTTGTGAGGCAGAATATATGGTATTAGCAGCAACCATGCAGGAGAGACTGTAACTTGTGCCAGCCTGTATAAATCTTTGAGGATAACCAAAGTGGAATTTGTGGCTTTATGTAATTATTTTATAGAATATAGCTGTTACTAATTCTAATGCTGTTTCTAATGCTAATGTATGTACTACTACTACTAGTATAGTAGTAGTATTAATGCAACTACTGCTGTATTTTAGCTACTTAAGCTACTACTGGTTCAAGTACTCAATGTTCAGACTACTAGTAATATTACTTTACTAGTAGTAATAACTACAAATTTAATTATACAATTCTCATAGTTTATGTTAATTTAAATTCAATTAATTTAAATATCTTCCTTTTTGCATGAAGTAAGCACACAAATTTCCTTTAGAATATGAGCCTTTTTGGTTACATTAGAAAAGACAGAACAGTGGTTATAAAATGTATATTAATACATGCAAGCATGGCAGTCACAATATTATCAGTAAAAATTTGTAATATTAATTTAGAAGTTAGGATATTAAAACATATTAAAATATTTTACTTTTGGATGCAATAATATTTTTGTGAAACAGAAGTTCAGCCATGCAATGATAAAATTTCCACACTGAATCAAAGAGTTGAGGGAGGAACACACCTTTCCTGACTTTTGCAGTCCCCATCTTACCTATGCCCATCCCCCACCCGCCCCGGTCACACGGTTTGAGCTGCTGACAGTCAGTAGGAACAGGCGCAGCAGCACAGACACACAGAGACAACAGACGGCTGATGGTTGCAGAAGGAGAACTAATGAAAACTAAGTAAGTACATGAAACTGTTTTAGTTATTATTAATTAGACTAAGGACTGTAGCTAACGTGTTTGAAAAAAATCTCACTCATTTTTATGGTTTGCTAATGATAACATGACCTAACTTGTCACCAGACATGCTTTGGAAAATTTTGTTGGCAAACTACAATTTTGAGCTGATATTTTAGGTTTTTTCAGATTATTGACCGTCTTTTTAGCCGCTTATTTTTACTTGGCTGGCCTCAGATACTGTATTACTGTAATATTCAGCTGTGTGGAAGGACAGTGAGGCTGAGGAGAGGGAAGAGGAATGTTTAATGAGCATTTTTCACCTGTTACAGCCATCAGTAGCTAGAGTTAGCTTCCAATGTTGAGTAATTTACTAGAATAAGTTCTTAATTTAACTACAGGTCTAAAGGCTTTACACACTGAACAGTTATACTGTAGTTAGAATAAAGATTTTTTTTTAATCACATGCAACCAGATTGCTGTAAATAGTTTTATTTTTATATTTTCTTTATTAATCCATTCATATCATTTCTGTTTTAGTGAGAGGCATAAAGGGACTACAAACTATGTTTCCTCATACAACCTTGTGTTGTAAAATGATAATAATAAATGAATCTTGAATCTTAAGTCTGATGTTACATTAACTGTTTTATGTTTAACCTCCTGCAGACAGAGTGCATGATCCAGCAGGCAGAAAGCACACTTGCAATGCCGGAGGGAGCATCATCATGAATGCTTATCCAAGGACAGGGAGTTTGCAAATCACCTAACACAGGTAATGCTGGGGCTCTGATTTTGATACAATATTCATGTAAATATTTAAAAAATGACATTTTATACAATATTCTGATAAGTTAAGCCTCATATAGTATGTACTGAAGATAATTCTGATAGTTTTAGATGATTTTTGGTTTATTTCAGTCAATTTAGTTCATGGAAACTGGAACAGGATGTAGCCATCCAAATAATGTTTTAACAGTTATATATTGTTACTGTGAAATAAAACTGCATGAACAGTACATGCACTGTGACTTGACAGATGTAATCCCTAGATTTTAACACTTATTTGGCAAAGACTCTGACCTGTCTTTTAAATATGGCCTCTTGCGCATTATGTTTGAGTTTTTAATTTAAAAAAGATGTGTATAAGAGTGCAGTGCTCTGGCTCTTCAGCTCTTTTTGAACTTCATGTTCTGGAGAAATGGTAATATATGTGTCTGTCTATGTTGTTTAGCCCTTAGGAAGAGCAAACAAAGGTGGGAGGACCTTATCACCACCAGAGGTTTCATCTGAGTTAGGGTTAGGGGTTAGGGTTAGGGTTAGGGTTAGGGTTAGGGGTTAGGGTTAGGGTTAGGGTTAGGGGTTAGGGTTAGGGTTAGGGTTAGGGTTAGGTTAGGGTTAGGGTTAGGGGTTAGGGTTAGGGTTAGGGTAGGGTTAGGGTTAGGGTTAGGGTTAGGGTTAGTAGGGTTAGGGTTAGGGTTAGGGTTAGGGTTAGGGGTTAGGGTTAGGGTTTGGTTAGGGTTAGGGTTAGGGTTAGGGTTGGGTTAGGGTTAGGGTTAGGAAATCAAAGACTGGGACACGTTGCCGGGAACCGGCGACGTGATCAGATGCACAGTCCATCACTGCACCCTGCCGAGACTAGTATTACTTCTCATTCAGGCCCCTAGGATATATGGTGTCCATCTTTGATATCCAGACTCTTTCTGCCCTCCTTCTCTGACCTCCAGTCCACTTCGGATTAGTCTGTAAAACCGTGGCTTGAACCGAGTGCCATCCATGTTGTACAAAATGCCTCACCAGAGGAGTGTGTGTCTTTTTTTGTCTTAAAATATTGTATTTGTGTTGAGTGAATCTCACATTTATGGAGTTTTTAGTTTCCCCCACATATTGTAGTCCACACTGTGTACATGTTATCAAATATACACAGTTTTTAGATTGTACATTCCCCCATGTCAGTGTTTTGAACACATTTTTATTGTATTTGCTGCGCAACCAAGTTTGGTGCTTAAAAAATTCCCCCTGACCTCTCGGTCTTAGGGTGTGAAGTGGTGAGACCTTGGCCTTGACCAGGTAATCTTGCAGGTTCTTGTTTTTTTTGAACGCTGCAACGATTCTGTGTTCCTGTAGAATTTGAGTTCCACTTAGTGCTTTTTGAAAGTTTGTTTTAATCACTCTAACCAATCTCACTGCAGATGCAGAATATGTAATTATAAAAGGAAGTATTGTAGACACCACCTGAGGTTTAGTTTCCAGGAATGTTTTTAAGGATTTCCTGAGGAAGGATCTAGAATACCCTCTAGTGCGAAGCGCTGAAAACAACGTTGTCGTGGCTTGTCTAAAATCCTCCCTTTGAGTGCATATTCTGTGGAACCTCAGCAGTTGTGACTTTACCAGGCCTGCATATGTGTGTTTGGGATGATGACTGGATTTGTGGAGCAGAGCGTGAGTGTCTGTCTCTTTAAAAAATACTTTAATATCCAGATTATTGGTGCTTTGAAAATTCTGGCCCTTGTATGTGGTGGTGTCCAGAAAGTCCACTGAGGTCCTGCTGGTAGTAGATTTCAATTTTATAGATTCATTGTGATTGTTTAGAGTGATTAAGAAGTGATCAAAATCCTCCTCTGAGTGTTGCCATACACCCCAGATGTCATCCAGGTATCTATAATAATATAAGGGTTTTTTTAATACAAGACGCTAAGGCTGATGTTTCCCACTCTGCCATAAAAATATTAGCATATGCTGGTGCAAATTTCTTGCCCATAGCTGTGCCTTTAATTTGTAGAAAAAATTCTCCATTAAATTCAAAGTCATTTCTAGTCAAATTAATTTCTAATAGTTGTATCAATTCCTTGTCTGGTCTGTTTTTATTAGGATATTTATGAATATGTTTTTTATGGCTTGTATGCCTTGTGGGATGTCAATATTTGTGTATAAACTATCAATATCCATTGTGAATAAGGTGGCATTTTTTGGGATGTGGAGTTTTTTAATTTTTTCTACAAAATCATATGTGTCTTTGATGTAGCTGGGGTGTAAGGTAGAGAGAGGATTTAAATAAAAGTCTAGGAACTCGGCCGTATGGTAGGTCTCACTGCTGCAGTCTGAGACGATTGGTCTTCCCGGGGGAATTTCATGTGGTTTGCTCCATTTAGACGGGTCTTTATGTATTTTTGGCAACATGTAAAACAATCGGGCCCTGGGTTCCGGGTCGCCCAGTAAATATTGCTTTTGTTTAGCATTTATGAATTTTTTATCCTGTAATGTTTGTACAATTTTTTCAATCATGGGCTTTGTATCTGTGTATATAGGTTTTATCAATTTTAAATAATAATGTTTATCATTCAATTGTCTGTATCCCTCCCATAAATATTGTTCTCTATCCAATATGACAACTGCACTGCCCTTATCTGCTGGTTTAATGATTATTTTTCTGTTGTTTTTGAGTTCTTTTAAGGCCTCAGTCTCCTCTCTGCTCAGGTTCGGCCGTGTATGAGCAACCCGGAATTTTGTATCAACATGTTGGATATCAGATCTGATCAGAGCAGTGATTTTCAGGCGGCAGTTTGCCATCAGGAGGAGTCCAATCTGATTTGGGGGTGAATGGAGGAGGTATTGTGTCTTTTGCGTTTTGGAAATATGTCGCCAATTTAATTTTTCTGTGATATAATTGTAGGTCCCATCTGGTCTGTTCAATTATGTTTTTATTACTGCCTTTAGTGGGAATAAAAGTTAGTCCCCTATTCAACAGGGTGAGTTGTGGGGGTGTCAAATTAAAGTTTTTTGCCAAATTTATCACATTTTTGCTCCCCTCCTGTATAGGCAGGCTTGTGGGGATAATTATTTTACATAATCGAACCAGTGTTGGAGCATGCGTCTAGCTGTGGGTTTAGTCCAGTGTATTTTGTCTGTCTCCGTTTTGAAGATCCTCATGGGCAGTTCAGGTATGTATCTGCAGTTTTTGGTGATGTAAGCATTGAGATGCAGTAAATTATTTTGGTCTTTCAGTGGTAAAGCCCTGGAGTAGTTAATTTGTGGCACCCAGACCTCCGCTTGTGGAAATCTGAGTTTTGCTGTCTTCACAGCTGCTTGTAGTTGTTTGATTGTTGTCTGTTTGACATTTTGTGACCTGTTGTTCAGCCCAAAGGACAAGATCACTGTTTCCACCGTGACCGACGAAGTGGCCCTCGTGAGGATGGCTTCAGCGTGTCTGAAGGTGGCCCCTGGATAACTATCTATCTGTAAGTCTGCGGCTGTAAACGGTGGCACTCTGGCGACGTTGGAGTCCCCCATGATGAGCCATTTTTTGCCAACACTGAGACCCCAGTCCTGCAATTTGTTGCGTGTGTTGAGATGTCTGGTAGGTTTGCGTGTGGGAGTCTCTGGTGTGGGAGGCGTGTGGTCTTGTCCTTTGGGCCCTAGGTTAATCTGACTCTGGACTGCTGTTTCCATCCTCCTGACGGTGTTCGGAGCCAGGGGAGTGTCCATCGGCAGGAGCCGGCCTGTGCGTGGAGTTCGGAGCCGGTCTTCCTCCAATAAAGTTTCCAGCTCATCCGATGACAGATCCAGCAAGATATCCTCGCCCTGTGCCACACATGGGTTATCAGTGGAGGTAGTGTGATGCTCCGACTTTCCCCGAGGGGTCCTTTTGGCCCTCTGTGGCTTAGGGAGGGGTTGCTGAGGCTGTATGGGGGTTGGAGAGATATAGTCTTCCTCCTCCCTCTCCACCTCAGCTTCAGAGCCCTCTCCCCCCAGTATCTCTGTGGTGGTCACTGTGGTTGTTTTATGTGTGTGGGGGTCCGGGGGCTGTGAGAGGGCCCCCGTCCCTCTTGTCATGCTGTTGTGTCCCTGTTTGCGTGTGTGTATCTGTGCCCGTGTGGTTAGAGTGGCCGCAGGCGGTTGTGGAGGAGGCCTGGCTGCCACAATGGCTGTCCGGCGCTCCACCTCCGTCTGCCTTGGTTGCTCATCCACCCCAGTGTTAGGTGTGATTGGCTGCTGGTCAGTCAGTCTCTCCACCAGTAAAGCCTCCACCTGTTCTAATGTGTCAAACTGCAGGCGGCGCCCCAAATTTCTCTTGGCCCAGGATGAAGCTATCTCAAAAGGACCACACCAGTCTCCAGCGGGCAATTTGGTCAGTTTGTCTAATTCCGTCTCCACAGTGAGGGTATAGTGGTCTCTCAGAATGAGCATGGTTGTGAAAGCCCAATTTTTAGCATTTCCCTCAATCAAAGTCTGTGTGCCTGTATTGGGAGCCGCTGGCTTGATGATAGTTGACAGACTGCGGGTCAGTCTGTCAATAGTGACTGGTGGCTCTGTAGTTGACACATTTTTCAGGTGGTGGACTGCTTTAATTATTGTGTGAATGACTCGTGTTTTTATTCTGAAGTCTGGATCATCAGACTCCTTCCGGTCATTTTGTTGGTATTTATGTCTGTAATCAGTTGTGTTTCTGTTGTGTTTTTCCTGCTGCGTTTTTATGTTGGTGTATTTCACGTTTGTTTTTTTGTAACTTTGTTTTGCAGGCCCAGATCGGGTCCTGCTGTCAAAAAATTGTGGCTTATAGCCTGGCTCTCTGTAGCGGCGTTGAACATCACCCCTGATCATGCTCCGCCCTGTTCTGGTGACGTAAGCATAGGTGTGTTTTAGATCCAAACTGGAGTTGTTGCGGCTGCGGGAGGTCTCGTACGGCGGTCCAGCATAGACATGGCTCTTTTTGCGACCACGCCGATGGTTGACCACCGTCCAGCCCCCTTCTCCGTCTCTCATGCTCATTTTGGAGATCTGCTGAGCTGACCGGTCCAAAATTTCAGCCAGGGAGAGCCGGGAAATCCCTCGCACTGACGTGCTAGCTGCTGCTAAAAGTAAGGATTTCTTGTTAGAACAAGCCGGTTATCGCGACGTTTCGGTCTTGAAAAAGACCTTCTTCAGGCTGGCCTGTTCTATAAGTGGTTGTGGTAAATTCAAAAGAGATCTCAAATTGATGTGAAATTGCTGTGTGTCTCTCTCCGAAGAGTGTGACTGTGTCTGCTGCTCCCGCGTATTTATGTGCAGGGGGAGACTTAGCTGCACCCTGGCCAACGAGTGGGGAGGAGCTTAGCTGCAGAGACATTTTCGAATTTTTCCCTCTTTTTTTCTTGGGGTTTCGAATTTTTTCCCCCCCATATTACCATTTCGTGAATCCAGGGCTGGTCCCTTTTTAAACAATCTTATTTCCATGAATTTCACCCAATCATGTCCATTTGGTAAATCATACACCACCTGTGATCAGACCGTTCTTGTTTTAATCATGTAGTAATATAAAAATCATGTTATTGTGGTGTAGATTTATCAGTGGTAACTTTATTTTCATCAATCATGTCCATGTAATAAATCCTACATCACCTTATAGTCAGATGAGTCCCCTATGGGTCTCTGTATGTCTTGTGGTCTTCAGCATGGTTTTTATATAGCTGTTGAGTCACATCTGACAAGCATCCACCACATTTGTGTTAGTCTTAGTCCAGAATTTTTGTTTGTGGTAATCTAGTCTGACCCTCCATATGTCGTGAGGTTTCCCACTTGTTTTTTCTACAAAAGGTTGGGTGTGGAGCCCCTTCAGGCTGTCGTTCATTGTATTTGTATTAATCATGTAATCCCAATAATCATGTCTGAGGTGGTGTAGATTTATTTGTGGTAATACTTGTTTCTTGTGTATCTTATAATCCAGTGATTACAGTAATTTAAGCTCCCATGAACTTTCCAATCAGTCCCTATGTGTTAATTATTCATATTTATTGTGGGTTTATCCTGTGTGTATTTCTCATAGTCCCCCCTGGTTAGGTTTAGGCAAGAGGTTGAAGGTGGTTAGGGTTAGGATCCAGGTGTCAGGGTCAGGTGTATCTTGACCCCCCTCGGTCCCCTGTATTCCACCCCCCTGTCGTACCAACCTGGCTGCAATACACACACATCCTTCCATGAGTTTGGAGCTGTGGCTCCATTCTAAGTCCTGTTTGTAGTAGAGTTCAGTCTTTTTTTTCTTTTTTGTTTTTTTTAAAAAAAAGATTATTATTCATGGGGCTGGTCCCTTTTTAAATGAAATCAATTCCCTTTTCATCAAATTCTTCCAATCATGTCCATTCAATAAATCATACACCACTATTAGTCCGATTATATCTGAGTTTTTTGAAACATGTTGTAGCTTTAATCATGTTAAGGTGGTGTAGATTTATTAGTGGCAAAGTTTGTTCTATGTGTTCAGCAATCATTAATAATTCAGGTTTTCATGAATTCTTTTAGTCAACCCCTGTTTTATATATTTATCTATTTATTTATTTATTCTGTGATATTTTATTTATTTATTTATTTATTAATTTATTTATTCTTTCTTATTCATTTATAGATGCACATTTATCTTGTGTGTATCTCATGGGGCCCCACGGTTAGGTTTAGGCAAGAAGCAAGAAACGGTTAGGGTTAGGGTCAAGAGGTCAGGGTCAGGTGTATCCCGACTCCTCCTCAGATCCTCTATCTCTCCCCCCCATTGTCAGTGTCCTCCTGTCTGCCATCCTTGTTATCACACAATGAGTAAGGGGCTCCGGCTCCATTTTGGGCCTTATTTTTTATTTGACTTTATAGTCTTTTCTATGTTTTTTTTAAAAAAAACAGAAAAGGAAAAAAAATTCAGGGGTTAGTCCCCTTAGTTTTCATCTCTATTAATTTCCTCCAATCATGTCCATTTAATAGATCATACATCCCCTTGTAATCAAGCTGTGTTCATTTTAATCATGTTTGGGGTGGTGTAGATCTATTAGTGGAAATTTTGTTTCACATATGTCCCCCTAGTCGTATTTAATATGTAGTTTAAGCTCCCATGAATTGTGCGATTCACTCCATCCGTGTTATTTATTTGTATTTAACTATTTATTAATTGATGAATTATTTATTTATTTATTTATTTATTTATTTATTTATTGTGTATCTCATGGCACTCCACGGTTAGGTTTAGGCTAGAGGCATGAAGTGGTTAGGTTTAGGCAAGAAGCTGGAGGCGGTTAGGTTTAGAGTCAAGGTGTCAAGGTCAGGTGTATCCTGACCCCTTCCTAGTTCCTCTGTTCCTCTCCTGCTTGCCAGTCCGCTGTGGCCCCTCATCAAGGCCTTTGAACATTTCCCGTAAGGGGCCCGTCAGAGAATTCACCAGGTCTCGGCCCAGGAACAGGAGGCACGGGCCAGTTAGGAAATCAAAGACTGGGACACGTTGCCGGGAACCGGCGACGTGATCAGATGCACAGTCCATCACTGCACCCTGCCGAGACTAGTATTACTTCTCATTCAGGCCCCTAGGATATATGGTGTCCATCTTTGATATCCAGACTCTTTCTGCCCTCCTTCTCTGACCTCCAGTCCACTTCGGATTAGTCTGTAAAACCGTGGCTTGAACCGAGTGCCATCCATGTTGTACAAAATGCCTCACCAGAGGAGTGTGTGTCTTTTTTTGTCTTAAAATATTGTATTTGTGTTGAGTGAATCTCACATTTATGGAGTTTTTAGTTTCCCCCACATATTGTAGTCCACACTGTGTACATGTTATCAAATATACACAGTTTTTAGATTGTACATTCCCCCATGTCAGTGTTTTGAACACATTTTTATTGTATTTGCTGCGCAACCAAGTTTGGTGCTTAAAAAATTCCCCCTGACCTCTCGGTCTTAGGGTGTGAAGTGGTGAGACCTTGGCCTTGACCAGGTAATCTTGCAGGTTCTTGTTTTTTTTGAACGCTGCAACGATTCTGTGTTCCTGTAGAATTTGAGTTCCACTTAGTGCTTTTTGAAAGTTTGTTTTAATCACTCTAACCAATCTCACTGCAGATGCAGAATATGTAATTATAAAAGGAAGTATTGTAGACACCACCTGAGGTTTAGTTTCCAGGAATGTTTTTAAGGATTTCCTGAGGAAGGATCTAGAATACCCTCTAGTGCGAAGCGCTGAAAACAACGTTGTCGTGGCTTGTCTAAAATCCTCCCTTTGAGTGCATATTCTGTGGAACCTCAGCAGTTGTGACTTTACCAGGCCTGCATATGTGTGTTTGGGATGATGACTGGATTTGTGGAGCAGAGCGTGAGTGTCTGTCTCTTTAAAAAATACTTTAATATCCAGATTATTGGTGCTTTGAAAATTCTGGCCCTTGTATGTGGTGGTGTCCAGAAAGTCCACTGAGGTCCTGCTGGTAGTAGATTTCAATTTTATAGATTCATTGTGATTGTTTAGAGTGATTAAGAAGTGATCAAAATCCTCCTCTGAGTGTTGCCATACACCCCAGATGTCATCCAGGTATCTATAATAATATAAGGGTTTTTTAATACAAGACGCTAAGGCTGATGTTTCCCACTCTGCCATAAAAATATTAGCATATGCTGGTGCAAATTTCTTGCCCATAGCTGTGCCTTTAATTTGTAGAAAAAATTCTCCATTAAATTCAAAGTCATTTCTAGTCAAATTAATTTCTAATAGTTGTATCAATTCCTTGTCTGGTCTGTTTTTATTAGGATATTTATGAAATATGTTTTTTATGGCTTGTATGCCTTGTGGGATGTCAATATTTGTGTATAAACTATCAATATCCATTGTGAATAAGGTGGCATTTTTTGGGATGTGGAGTTTTTTAATTTTTTCTACAAAATCATATGTGTCTTTGATGTAGCTGGGGTGTAAGGTAGAGAGAGGATTTAAATAAAAGTCTAGGAACTCGGCCGTATGGTAGGTCTCACTGCTGCAGTCTGAGACGATTGGTCTTCCCGGGGGAATTTCATGTGGTTTGCTCCATTTAGACGGGTCTTTATGTATTTTTGGCAACATGTAAAACAATCGGGCCCTGGGTTCCGGGTCGCCCAGTAAATATTGCTTTTGTTTAGCATTTATGAATTTTTTATCCTGTAATGTTTGTACAATTTTTTCAATCATGGGCTTTGTATCTGTGTATATAGGTTTTATCAATTTTAAATAATAATGTTTATCATTCAATTGTCTGTATCCCTCCCATAAATATTGTTCTCTATCCAATATGACAACTGCACTGCCCTTATCTGCTGGTTTAATGATTATTTTTCTGTTGTTTTTGAGTTCTTTTAAGGCCTCAGTCTCCTCTCTGCTCAGGTTCGGCCGTGTATGAGCAACCCGGAATTTTGTATCAACATGTTGGATATCAGATCTGATCAGAGCAGTGATTTCAGGCGGCAGTTTGCCATCAGGAGGAGTCCAATCTGATTTGGGGGTGAATGGAGGAGGTATTGTGTCTTTTGCGTTTTGGAAATATGTCGCCAATTTAATTTTTCTGTGATATAATTGTAGGTCCCATCTGGTCTGTTCAATTATGTTTTTATTACTGCCTTTAGTGGGAATAAAAGTTAGTCCCCTATTCAACAGGGTGAGTTGTGGGGGTGTCAAATTAAAGTTTTTTGCCAAATTTATCACATTTTTGCTCCCCTCCTGTATAGGCAGGCTTGTGGGGATAATTATTTTACATAATCGAACCAGTGTTGGAGCATGCGTCTAGCTGTGGGTTTAGTCCAGTGTATTTTGTCTGTCTCCGTTTTGAAGATCCTCATGGGCAGTTCAGGTATGTATCTGCAGTTTTTGGTGATGTAAGCATTGAGATGCAGTAAATTATTTTGGTCTTTCAGTGGTAAAGCCCTGGAGTAGTTAATTTGTGGCACCCAGACCTCCGCTTGTGGAAATCTGAGTTTTGCTGTCTTCACAGCTGCTTGTAGTTGTTTGATTGTTGTCTGTTTGACATTTTGTGACCTGTTGTTCAGCCCAAAGGACAAGATCACTGTTTCCACCGTGACCGACGAAGTGGCCCTCGTGAGGATGGCTTCAGCGTGTCTGAAGGTGGCCCCTGGATAACTATCTATCTGTAAGTCTGCGGCTGTAAACGGTGGCACTCTGGCGACGTTGGAGTCCCCCATGATGAGCCATTTTTTGCCAACACTGAGACCCCAGTCCTGCAATTTGTTGCGTGTGTTGAGATGTCTGGTAGGTTTGCGTGTGGGAGTCTCTGGTGTGGGAGGCGTGTGGTCTTGTCCTTTGGGCCCTAGGTTAATCTGACTCTGGACTGCTGTTTCCATCCTCCTGACGGTGTTCGGAGCCAGGGGAGTGTCCATCGGCAGGAGCCGGCCTGTGCGTGGAGTTCGGAGCCGGTCTTCCTCCAATAAAGTTTCCAGCTCATCCGATGACAGATCCAGCAAGATATCCTCGCCCTGTGCCACACATGGGTTATCAGTGGAGGTAGTGTGATGCTCCGACTTTCCCCGAGGGGTCCTTTTGGCCCTCTGTGGCTTAGGGAGGGGTTGCTGAGGCTGTATGGGGGTTGGAGAGATATAGTCTTCCTCCTCCCTCTCCACCTCAGCTTCAGAGCCCTCTCCCCCCAGTATCTCTGTGGTGGTCACTGTGGTTGTTTTATGTGTGTGGGGGTCCGGGGGCTGTGAGAGGGCCCCCGTCCCTCTTGTCATGCTGTTGTGTCCCTGTTTGCGTGTGTGTATCTGTGCCCGTGTGGTTAGAGTGGCCGCAGGCGGTTGTGGAGGAGGCCTGGCTGCCACAATGGCTGTCCGGCGCTCCACCTCCGTCTGCCTTGGTTGCTCATCCACCCCAGTGTTAGGTGTGATTGGCTGCTGGTCAGTCAGTCTCTCCACCAGTAAAGCCTCCACCTGTTCTAATGTGTCAAACTGCAGGCGGCGCCCCAAATTTCTCTTGGCCCAGGATGAAGCTATCTCAAAAGGACCACACCAGTCTCCAGCGGGCAATTTGGTCAGTTTGTCTAATTCCGTCTCCACAGTGAGGGTATAGTGGTCTCTCAGAATGAGCATGGTTGTGAAAGCCCAATTTTTAGCATTTCCCTCAATCAAAGTCTGTGTGCCTGTATTGGGAGCCGCTGGCTTGATGATAGTTGACAGACTGCGGGTCAGTCTGTCAATAGTGACTGGTGGCTCTGTAGTTGACACATTTTTCAGGTGGTGGACTGCTTTAATTATTGTGTGAATGACTCGTGTTTTTATTCTGAAGTCTGGATCATCAGACTCCTTCCGGTCATTTTGTTGGTATTTATGTCTGTAATCAGTTGTGTTTCTGTTGTGTTTTTCCTGCTGCGTTTTTATGTTGGTGTATTTCACGTTTGTTTTTTTGTAACTTTGTTTTGCAGGCCCAGATCGGGTCCTGCTGTCAAAAAATTGTGGCTTATAGCCTGGCTCTCTGTAGCGGCGTTGAACATCACCCCTGATCATGCTCCGCCCTGTTCTGGTGACGTAAGCATAGGTGTGTTTTAGATCCAAACTGGAGTTGTTGCGGCTGCGGGAGGTCTCGTATGGCGGTCCAGCATAGACATGGCTCTTTTTGCGACCACGCCGATGGTTGACCACCGTCCAGCCCCCTTCTCCGTCTCTCATGCTCATTTTGGAGATCTGCTGAGCTGACCGGTCCAAAATTTCAGCCAGGGAGAGCCGGGAAATCCCTCGCACTGACGTGCTAGCTGCTGCTAAAAGTAAGGATTTCTTGTTAGAACAAGCCGGTTATCGCGACGTTTCGGTCTTGAAAAAGACCTTCTTCAGGCTGGCCTGTTCTATAAGTGGTTGTGGTAAATTCAAAAGAGATCTCAAATTGATGTGAAATTGCTGTGTGTCTCTCTCCGAAGAGTGTGACTGTGTCTGCTGCTCCCGCGTATTTATGTGCAGGGGGAGACTTAGCTGCACCCTGGCCAACGAGTGGGGAGGAGCTTAGCTGCAGAGACATTTTCGAATTTTTCCCTCTTTTTTTCTTGGGGTTTCGAATTTTTTCCCCCCCATATTACCATTTCGTGAATCCAGGGCTGGTCCCTTTTTAAACAATCTTATTTCCATGAATTTCACCCAATCATGTCCATTTGGTAAATCATACACCACCTGTGATCAGACCGTTCTTGTTTTAATCATGTAGTAATATAAAAATCATGTTATTGTGGTGTAGATTTATCAGTGGTAACTTTATTTTCATCAATCATGTCCATGTAATAAATCCTACATCACCTTATAGTCAGATGAGTCCCCTATGGGTCTCTGTATGTCTTGTGGTCTTCAGCATGGTTTTTATATAGCTGTTGAGTCACATCTGACAAGCATCCACCACATTTGTGTTAGTCTTAGTCCAGAATTTTTGTTTGTGGTAATCTAGTCTGACCCTCCATATGTCGTGAGGTTTCCCACTTGTTTTTTCTACAAAAGGTTGGGTGTGGAGCCCCTTCAGGCTGTCGTTCATTGTATTTGTATTAATCATGTAATCCCAATAATCATGTCTGAGGTGGTGTAGATTTATTTGTGGTAATACTTGTTTCTTGTGTATCTTATAATCCAGTGATTACAGTAATTTAAGCTCCCATGAACTTTCCAATCAGTCCCTATGTGTTAATTATTCATATTTATTGTGGGTTTATCCTGTGTGTATTTCTCATAGTCCCCCCTGGTTAGGTTTAGGCAAGAGGTTGAAGGTGGTTAGGGTTAGGATCCAGGTGTCAGGGTCAGGTGTATCTTGACCCCCCTCGGTCCCCTGTATTCCACCCCCCTGTCGTACCAACCTGGCTGCAATACACACACATCCTTCCATGAGTTTGGAGCTGTGGCTCCATTCTAAGTCCTGTTTGTAGTAGAGTTCAGTCTTTTTTTTCTTTTTTGTTTTTTTTAAAAAAAAGATTATTATTCATGGGGCTGGTCCCTTTTTAAATGAAATCAATTCCCTTTTCATCAAATTCTTCCAATCATGTCCATTCAATAAATCATACACCACTATTAGTCCGATTATATCTGAGTTTTTTGAAACATGTTGTAGCTTTAATCATGTTAAGGTGGTGTAGATTTATTAGTGGCAAAGTTTGTTCTATGTGTTCAGCAATCATTAATAATTCAGGTTTTCATGAATTCTTTTAGTCAACCCCTGTTTTATATATTTATCTATTTATTTATTTATTCTGTGATATTTTATTTATTTATTTATTTATTAATTTATTTATTCTTTCTTATTCATTTATAGATGCACATTTATCTTGTGTGTATCTCATGGGGCCCCACGGTTAGGTTTAGGCAAGAAGCAAGAAACGGTTAGGGTTAGGGTCAAGAGGTCAGGGTCAGGTGTATCCCGACTCCTCCTCAGATCCTCTATCTCTCCCCCCCATTGTCAGTGTCCTCCTGTCTGCCATCCTTGTTATCACACAATGAGTAAGGGGCTCCGGCTCCATTTTGGGCCTTATTTTTTATTTGACTTTATAGTCTTTTCTATGTTTTTTTTAAAAAAAACAGAAAAGGAAAAAAAATTCAGGGGTTAGTCCCCTTAGTTTTCATCTCTATTAATTTCCTCCAATCATGTCCATTTAATAGATCATACATCCCCTTGTAATCAAGCTGTGTTCATTTTAATCATGTTTGGGGTGGTGTAGATCTATTAGTGGAAATTTTGTTTCACATATGTCCCCCTAGTCGTATTTAATATGTAGTTTAAGCTCCCATGAATTGTGCGATTCACTCCATCCGTGTTATTTATTTGTATTTAACTATTTATTAATTGATGAATTATTTATTTATTTATTTATTTATTTATTTATTTATTGTGTATCTCATGGCACTCCACGGTTAGGTTTAGGCTAGAGGCATGAAGTGGTTAGGTTTAGGCAAGAAGCTGGAGGCGGTTAGGTTTAGAGTCAAGGTGTCAAGGTCAGGTGTATCCTGACCCCTTCCTAGTTCCTCTGTTCCTCTCCTGCTTGCCAGTCCGCTGTGGCCCCTCATCAAGGCCTTTGAACATTTCCCGTAAGGGGCCCGTCAGAGAATTCACCAGGTCTCGGCCCAGGAACAGGAGGCACGGGCCAGTTAGGAAATCAAAGACTGGGACACGTTGCCGGGAACCGGCGACGTGATCAGATGCACAGTCCATCACTGCACCCTGCCGAGACTAGTATTACTTCTCATTCAGGCCCCTAGGATATATGGTGTCCATCTTTGATATCCAGACTCTTTCTGCCCTCCTTCTCTGACCTCCAGTCCACTTCGGATTAGTCTGTAAAACCATGGCTTGAACCGAGTGCCATCCATGTTGTACAAAATGCCTCACCAGAGGAGTGTGTGTCTTTTTTTGTCTTAAAATATTGTATTTGTGTTGAGTGAATCTCACATTTATGGAGTTTTTAGTTTCCCCCACATATTGTAGTCCACACTGTGTACATGTTATCAAATATACACAGTTTTTAGATTGTACATTCCCCCATGTCAGTGTTTTGAACACATTTTTATTGTATTTGCTGCGCAACCAAGTTTGGTGCTTAAAAAAATTCCCCCTGACCTCTCGGTCTTAGGGTGTGAAGTGGTGAGACCTTGGCCTTGACCAGGTAATCTTGCAGGTTCTTGTTTTTTTTGAACGCTGCAACGATTCTGTGTTCCTGTAGAATTTGAGTTCCACTTAGTGCTTTTTGAAAGTTTGTTTTAATCACTCTAACCAATCTCACTGCAGATGCAGAATATGTAATTATAAAAGGAAGTATTGTAGACACCACCTGAGGTTTAGTTTCCAGGAATGTTTTTAAGGATTTCCTGAGGAAGGATCTAGAATACCCTCTAGTGCGAAGCGCTGAAAACAACGTTGTCGTGGCTTGTCTAAAATCCTCCCTTTGAGTGCATATTCTGTGGAACCTCAGCAGTTGTGACTTTACCAGGCCTGCATATGTGTGTTTGGGATGATGACTGGATTTGTGGAGCAGAGCGTGAGTGTCTGTCTCTTTAAAAAATACTTTAATATCCAGATTATTGGTGCTTTGAAAATTCTGGCCCTTGTATGTGGTGGTGTCCAGAAAGTCCACTGAGGTCCTGCTGGTAGTAGATTTCAATTTTATAGATTCATTGTGATTGTTTAGAGTGATTAAGAAGTGATCAAAATCCTCCTCTGAGTGTTGCCATACACCCCAGATGTCATCCAGGTATCTATAATAATATAAGGGTTTTTTAATACAAGACGCTAAGGCTGATGTTTCCCACTCTGCCATAAAAATATTAGCATATGCTGGTGCAAATTTCTTGCCCATAGCTGTGCCTTTAATTTGTAGAAAAAATTCTCCATTAAATTCAAAGTCATTTCTAGTCAAATTAATTTCTAATAGTTGTATCAATTCCTTGTCTGGTCTGTTTTTATTAGGATATTTATGAAATATGTTTTTTATGGCTTGTATGCCTTGTGGGATGTCAATATTTGTGTATAAACTATCAATATCCATTGTGAATAAGGTGGCATTTTTTGGGATGTGGAGTTTTTTAATTTTTTCTACAAAATCATATGTGTCTTTGATGTAGCTGGGGTGTAAGGTAGAGAGAGGATTTAAATAAAAGTCTAGGAACTCGGCCGTATGGTAGGTCTCACTGCTGCAGTCTGAGACGATTGGTCTTCCCGGGGGAATTTCATGTGGTTTGCTCCATTTAGACGGGTCTTTATGTATTTTTGGCAACATGTAAAACAATCGGGCCCTGGGTTCCGGGTCGCCCAGTAAATATTGCTTTTGTTTAGCATTTATGAATTTTTTATCCTGTAATGTTTGTACAATTTTTTCAATCATGGGCTTTGTATCTGTGTATATAGGTTTTATCAATTTTAAATAATAATGTTTATCATTCAATTGTCTGTATCCCTCCCATAAATATTGTTCTCTATCCAATATGACAACTGCACTGCCCTTATCTGCTGGTTTAATGATTATTTTTCTGTGTTTTTGAGTTCTTTTAAGGCCTCAGTCTCCTCTCTGCTCAGGTTCGGCCGTGTATGAGCAACCCGGAATTTTGTATCAACATGTTGGATATCAGATCTGATCAGAGCAGTGATTTCAGGCGGCAGTTTGCCATCAGGAGGAGTCCAATCTGATTTGGGGGTGAATGGAGGAGGTATTGTGTCTTTTGCGTTTTGGAAATATGTCGCCAATTTAATTTTTCTGTGATATAATTGTAGGTCCCATCTGGTCTGTTCAATTATGTTTTTATTACTGCCTTTAGTGGGAATAAAAGTTAGTCCCCTATTCAACAGGGTGAGTTGTGGGGGTGTCAAATTAAAGTTTTTGCCAAATTTATCACATTTTTGCTCCCCTCCTGTATAGGCAGGCTTGTGGGGATAATTATTTTACATAATCGAACCAGTGTTGGAGCATGCGTCTAGCTGTGGGTTTAGTCCAGTGTATTTTGTCTGTCTCCGTTTTGAAGATCCTCATGGGCAGTTCAGGTATGTATCTGCAGTTTTTGGTGATGTAAGCATTGAGATGCAGTAAATTATTTTGGTCTTTCAGTGGTAAAGCCCTGGAGTAGTTAATTTGTGGCACCCAGACCTCCGCTTGTGGAAATCTGAGTTTTGCTGTCTTCACAGCTGCTTGTAGTTGTTTGATTGTTGTCTGTTTGACATTTTGTGACCTGTTGTTCAGCCCAAAGGACAAGATCACTGTTTCCACCGTGACCGACGAAGTGGCCCTCGTGAGGATGGCTTCAGCGTGTCTGAAGGTGGCCCCTGGATAACTATCTATCTGTAAGTCTGCGGCTGTAAACGGTGGCACTCTGGCGACGTTGGAGTCCCCCATGATGAGCCATTTTTTGCCAACACTGAGACCCCAGTCCTGCAATTTGTTGCGTGTGTTGAGATGTCTGGTAGGTTTGCGTGTGGGAGTCTCTGGTGTGGGAGGCGTGTGGTCTTGTCCTTTGGGCCCTAGGTTAATCTGACTCTGGACTGCTGTTTCCATCCTCCTGACGGTGTTCGGAGCCAGGGGAGTGTCCATCGGCAGGAGCCGGCCTGTGCGTGGAGTTCGGAGCCGGTCTTCCTCCAATAAAGTTTCCAGCTCATCCGATGACAGATCCAGCAAGATATCCTCGCCCTGTGCCACACATGGGTTATCAGTGGAGGTAGTGTGATGCTCCGACTTTCCCCGAGGGGTCCTTTTGGCCCTCTGTGGCTTAGGGA
>NW_024757902.1:125528-148224 GCF_910596095.1 Thunnus maccoyii | reverse complement strand
GTGTTATTGGGCTGAAATTAGTCACTTTTCATCAGAATCGATGCAGACTCGTGCAAAATGCTCTGTTGTAGTAGCAGAGTTACGGCACACACAGTACATGCATTTTCATATGTTTCTTTCAATTTCAGTGTTATCGGACACATACCAGTCACTTTTCGTCATATTCGATCCATACTCACACCGAATGCTTGGTTCTGCTAGCAGAGTGAAGTCACACACAGTATATGCATTTTCATGTGTTTCTATCAATTGCAGTGTTATCGGACACAAAATAGTCACTTTTCATCAGAATCGATGCAGACTCGTGCAAAACGCTCTGTTGTAGTAGCAGAGTTACGGCACACATAGTACATGCATTTTCTTATGTTTCTTTCAATTTCAGTGTCATCCGACACATACCAGTCACTTTTCGTCATATTCGATCAATACTCACACCTAATGCTTGGTTCTGCTAGCAGAGTGAAGTCACACACAGTATATGCATTTTAATGTGTTTCTATCAATTTCAGTGTTATATGACACAAACTAGTCACTTTTCATCAGAATCGATGCACACTCACCCAAAACGCTTTGATGCACTGGCAGAATCACGGCACACACCGAACATGCATTTTCATGTGTTTTTGTCAATTTCAGCGTTATGGGACACAAAATAGTCACTTTTCATCAGAATCGATGCAGACTCACACCTAATGCTTGGTTCTGCTAGCAGAGTGAGGGTACACACAGTATATGCATTTTCATGTTTTTACCAATTTCAGTGTTATCGGACACAAAATAGTCACTTTTCATCAGAATCGATGCAGACTCGTCCACAACGCTCTCTTGTAGTAGCAGAGTTACAGCACACACAGTACATGCATTTTCATATGTTTTTACCAATTTCAGTGTTATCGGACACATACCAGTCACTTTTCGTCATATTCGATCCATACTCACACCTAATGATTGGTTCTGCAAGCAGAGTGAAGTCACACTCAGTAAATGCATTTTCATGTGTTTCTATCAATTTCAGTGTTCTTGGGCTCAAATTAGTCACTTTTCATCAGAATCGATGCAGACTCGTGCAAAATGCTCTGTTGTAGTAGCAGAGTTACGGCACACACAGTACATGCATTTTCATATGTTTCTTTCAATTTCAGTGTTATCGGACACACACCAGTCACTTTTCGTCATATTCGATCCATACTCACACCTAATGCTTGGTTCTGCTAGCAGAGTGAAGTCACACACAGTATATGCATTTTCATGTGTTTCTATCAATTTCAGTGTTATCGGACACAAAATAGTCACTTTTCATCACAATCAATGCAGACTCGTGCAAAACGCTCTGTTGTAGTAGCAGAGTTACGGCACACATAGTACATGCATTTTCATATGTTTCTTTCAATTTCAGTGTCATCGGACACATACCAGTCACTTTTCGTCATATTCGATCCATACTCACACCGAATGCTTGGTTCTGCTAGCAGAGTGAAGTCACACACAGTATATGCATTTTCATGTGTTTCTATCAATTTCAGTGTTATGGGACACAAAATAGTCACTTTTCATCAGAATCGATGCAGACTCACACCTAATGCTTGGTTCTGCTAGCAGAGTGAGGGTACACACAGTATATGCATTTTCATATGTTTCCATCAATTTCAGTGTTATCGGACACATACCAGTCACTTTTCGTCATATTCGATCCATACTCACACCTAATGCTTGGTTCTGCATGCAGAGTGAAGTCACACACAGTATACGCATTTTCATGTGTTCCTATCAATGTCAGTGTTATGGGACACAAACTAGTCACTTTTCATCATATCCGATCCAGACTCACACCTAATGCCTGGTTCTGCTAGCAGAGTGAGGGTACACACAGTATATGCATTTTCATATGTTTTTACCAATTTCAGTGTTATCGGACACATACCAGTCACTTTTCGTCATATTCGATCCATACTCACACCTAATGCTTGGTTGTGCTAGCAGAGTCACGGCACACACAGTATATGCATTTTCATATGTTTCCATCAATTTCAGTGTTTTCGGACACATACCAGTCACTTCTCGTCATATTCGATCCATACTCACACCTAATGCTTGGTTCTGCAAGCAGAGGGAAGTCACACACAGTATATGCATTTTCATGTGTTTCTATCAATTTCAGTGTTATTGGGCTCAAATTAGTCAGTTTTCATCAGAATCGATGCAGACTCGTGCAAAATGCTCTGTTGTAGTAGCAGAGTTACGGCACACACAGTACATGCATTTTCATATGTTTTTATCAATTTCAGTGTTATCGAACACATACCAGTCACTTTTCGTAATATTCGATCCATACTCACACCGAATGCTTGGTTCTGCTAGCAGAGTGAAGTCACACACAGTATATGCATTTTCATGTGTTTCTATCAATTTCAGTGTTATCGGACACAAAATAGTCACTTTTCATCAGAATCGATACAGACTCGTGCAAAACGCTCTGTTGTAGTAGCAGAGTTACGGCACACATAGTACATGCATTTTCATGTGTTTCTATCAATTTCAGTGTTATTGGGCTCAAATTAGTCACTTTTCATCAGAATCGATGCAGACTCACACCTAATGCTTGGTTCTGCTAGCAGAGTGAGGGTACACACAATATATGCATTTTCATATGTTTCCATCAATTTCAGTGTTATCAGACACATACCAGTCACTTTTCGTCATATTCGATCCATACTCACACCTAATGATTGGTTCTGCAAGCAGAGTGAAGTCACACACAGTATATGCATTTTCATGTGTTTCTATCAATTTCAGTGTTATGGGACACAAAATAGTCACTTTTCATCAGAATCGATGCAGACTCACACCTAATGCTTGGTTCTGCTAGCAGAGTGAGGGTACACACAGTACATGCATTTTCATATGTTTCTTTCAATTTCAGTGTTCTTGGGCTCAAATTAGTCACTTTTCATCAGAATCGATGCAGACTCACACCTAATGCTTGGTTCTGCTAGCAGAGTGAGGGTACACACAGTATATGTATTTTCATGTGTTTCTATCAATTTCAGTGTTCTTGGGCTCAAATTAGTCACTTTTCATCAGAATCGATGCAGACTCGTGCAAAATGCTCTGTTGTAGTAGAAGAGTTACGGCACACACAGTACATGCATTTTCATATGTTTCTTTCAATTTCAGTGTTATCGGACACATACCAGTCACTTTATGTCATATTCGATCCATACTCACACCTAATGCTTGGTTCTGCTAGCAGAGTGAAGTCACACACAGTATATGCATTTTCATGTGTTTCTATCAATTTCAGTGTTATGGGACACAAATTAGTCACTTTTCATCAGAATCGATGCAGACTCGTGCAAAACGCTCTGTTGTAGTAGCAGAGTTACGGCACACATAGTACATGCATTTTCATGTGTTTCTATCAATTTCAGTGTGATGGGACACAAAATAGTCACTTTTCATTAGAATCGATGCAGACTCGTGCAATATGCTCTGTTGTAGTAGCAGAGTTATGGCACACACAGTATATGCATTTTCATATGTTTTTACCAATTTCAGTGTTATCGGACACATACCAGTCACTTTTCGTCATATTCGATCCAGACTCACACCTAATGCTTGGTTCTGCTAGCAGAGTGACGGTACACACAGTATATGCATTTTCATGTTTTTACCAATTTCAGTGTTATCGGACACAAAATAGTCACTTTTCATCATATTCGATGCAGACTCGTCCACAACGCTCTCCTGTAGTAGCAGAGTTACAGCACACACAGTACATGCATTTTCATATGTTTTTATCAATTTCAGTGTTATCGGACACATACCAGTCACTTCTCGTCATATTCGATCCATACTCACACCTAATGCTTGGTTCTGCAAGCAGAGGGAAGTCACACACAGTATATGCATTTTCATGTGTTTCTATCAATTTCAGTGTTATTGGGCTCAAATTAGTCAGTTTTCATCAGAATCGATGCAGACTCGTGCAAAATGCTCTGTTGTAGTAGCAGAGTTACGGCACACACAGTACATGCATTTTCATATGTTTTTATCAATTTCAGTGTTATCGAACACATACCAGTCACTTTTCGTCATATTCGATCCATACTCACACCGAATGCTTGGTTCTGCTAGCAGAGTGAAGTCACACACAGTATATGCATTTTCATGTGTTTCTATCAATTTCAGTGTTATCGGACACAAAATAGTCACTTTTCATCAGAATCGATGCAGACTCGTGCAAAACGCTCTGTTGTAGTAGCAGAGTTACGGCACACATAGTACATGCATTTTCATGTGTTTCTATCAATTTCAGTGTTATTGGGCTCAAATTAGTCACTTTTCATCAGAATCGATGCAGACTCACACCTAATGCTTGGTTCTGCTAGCAGAGTGAGGGTACACACAATATATGCATTTTCATATGTTTCTTTCAATTTCACTGTCATCGGACACATACCAGTCACTTTTCGTCATATTCGATCCATACTCACACCGAATGCTTGGTTCTGCTAGCAGAGTGAAGTCACACACAGTATATGCATTTTCATGTGTTTCTATCAATTTCAGTGTTATGGGACACAAAATAGTCACTTTTCATCAGAATCGATGCAGACTCACACCTAATGCTTGGTTCTGCTAGCAGAGTGAGGGTACACACAGTACATGCATTTTCATATGTTTCTTTCAATTTCAGTGTTCTTGGGCTCAAATTAGTCACTTTTCATCAGAATCGATGCAGACTCACACCTAATGCTTGGTTCTGCTAGCAGAGTGAGGGTACACACAGTATATGCATTTTCATGTGTTTCTATCAATTTCAGTGTTCTTGGGCTCAAATTAGTCACTTTTCATCAGAATCGATGCAGACTCGTGCAAAATGCTCTGTTGTAGTAGAAGAGTTACGGCACACACAGTACATGCATTTTCATATGTTTCTTTCAATTTCAGTGTTATCGGACACATACCAGTCACTTTATGTCATATTCGATCCATACTCACACCTAATGCTTGGTTCTGCTAGCAGAGTGAAGTCACACACAGTATATGCATTTTCATGTGTTTCTATCAATTTCAGTGTTATCGGACACAAAATAGTCATTTTTCATCAGAATCGATGCAGACTCGTGCAAAACGCTCTTTTGTAGTCGCAGAGTTACGGCACACATAGTACATGCATTTTCATGTGTTTCTATCAATTTCAGTGTTATTGGGCTCAAATTAGTCACTTTTCATCAGAATCGATGCAGACTCGTGCAAAATGCTCTGTTGTAGTAGCAGAGTTATGGCACACACAGTATATGCATTTTCATATGTTTTTACCAATTTCAGTGTTATCGGACACATACCAGTCACTTTTCGTCATATTCGATCCAGACTCACACCTAATGCTTGGTTCTGCTAGCAGAGTGAGGGTACACACAGTATATGCATTTTCATGTTTTTACCAATTTCAGTGTTATCGGACACAAAATAGTCACTTTTCATCATATTCGATGCAGACTCGTCCACAACGCTCTCTTGTAGTAGCAGAGTTACAGCACACACAGTACATGCATTTTCATATGTTTTTATCAATTTCAGTGTTATCGGACACATACCAGTCACTTTTCGTCATATTCGATCCATACTCACACCGAATGCTTGGTTCTGCTAGCAGAGTGAAGTCACACACAGTATATGCATTTTCATGTGTTTCTATCAATTTCAGTGTTATGGGACACAAAATAGTCACTTTTCATCAGAATCGATGCAGACTCGTCCACAACGCTCTGTTGTAGTAGCAGAGTTACGGCACACACAGTATATGCATTTTCATATGTTTTTACCAATTTCAGTGTTATCGGACACATACCAGTCACTTTTCGTCATATTCGATCCAGACTCACACCTAATGCTTGGTTCTACTAGCAGAGTGAGGGTACACACAGTATATGCATTTTCATATGTTTCCATCAATTTCAGTGTTATCGGACACATACCAGTCACTTTTCGTCATATTCGATCCATACTCACACCTAATGCTTGGTTCTGCAAGCAGAGTGAAGTCACACACAGTATACGCATTTTCATGTGTTCCTATCAATGTCAGTGTTATGGGACACAAAATAGTCACTTTTCATCAGAATCGATGCAGACTCGTCCACAACGCTCTGTTGTAGTAGCAGAGTTACGGCACACACAGTATATGCATTTTCATATGTTTTTACCAATTTCAGTGTTATCGGACACATACCAGTCACTTTTCATCATATTTGAACCATACTCACACCTCATGCTTGGTTATACTAGCAGAGTGATGGCACACACAATATATGCATTTTCATATGTTTCCATCAATTTCAGTGTTATCGGACACATACCAGTCACTCTTCGTCATATTCGATCCATACTCACACCTAATGCTTGGTTCTGCTAGAAGAGTCACGGCACACACAGTATATGCATTTTCATATATTTTCCATCAATTTCAGTGTTATCGGACACATACCAGTCACCTTTCGTCATATTCGATCCATACTCACACCTAATGATTGGTTCTGCAAGCAGAGTGAAGTCACACACAGTATACGCATTTTCATGTGTTCCTATCAATGTCAGTGTTATGGGACACAAAATAGTCACTTTTCATCAGAATCGATGCAGACTCACACCTAATGCTTGGTTCTGCTAGCAGAGTGAGGGTACACACAGTATATGCATTTTCATGTGTTTCTATCAATTTCAGTGTTATGGGACACAAAATAGTCACTTTTCATCAGAATCGATGCAGACTCGTCCACAACGCTCTGTTGTAGTATCAGAGTTACGGCACACACAGTATATGCATTTTCATATGTTTTTACCAATTTCAGTGTTATCGGACACATACCAGTCACTTTTCGTCATATTCGATCCAGACTCACACCTAATGCTTGGTTCTGCTAGCAGAGTGAGGGTACACACAGTATATGCATTTTCATGTGTTTCTATCAATGTCAGTGTTATCGGACACATACCAGTCACTTTTCATCATATTTGAACCATACTCACACCTCATGCTTGGTTATACTAGCAGAGTGACGGCACACACAATATATGCATTTTCATATGTTTCCATCAATTTCAGTGTTATAGGACACATACCAGTCACTTTTCGTCATATTCGATCCATACTCACACCTAATGCTTGGTTCTGCTAGCAGAGTGAAGTCACACACAGTATATGCATTTTCATGTGTTTCTATCAATTTCAGTGTTATGGGACACAAAATAGTCACTTTTCATCAGAATCGATGCAGACTCGTCCACAACGCTCTGTTGTAGTAGCAGAGTTACGGCACACACAGTATATGCATTTTCATATGTTTTTACCAATTTCAGTGTTATCGGACACATACCAGTCACTTTTCGTCATATTCGATCCAGACTCACACCTAATGCTTGGTTCTGCTAGCAGAGTGAGGGTACACACAGTATATGCATTTTCATGTGTTTCTATCAATGTCAGTGTTATCGGACACATACCAGTCACTTTTCATCATATTTGAACCATACTCACACCTCATGCTTGGTTATACTAGCAGAGTGACGACACACACAATATATGCATTTTCATATGTTTCCATCAATTTCAGTGTTATCGGACACATACCAGTCACTTTTCGTCATATTCGATCCATACTCACACCTAATGCTTGGTTCTGCTAGCAGAGTGAAGTCACACACAGTATATGCATTTTCATGTGTTTCTATCAATTTCAGTGTTATGGGACACAAAATAGTCACTTTTCATCAGAATCGATGCAGACTCGTGCAAAATGCTCTGTTGTAGTAGCAGAGTTACGGCACACACAGTACATGCATTTTCATATGTTTCTTTCAATTTCAGTGTTATCGGACATATACCAGTCACTTTTCGTCATATTCGATCCATACTCACACCTAATGCTTGGTGCTGCTAGCAGAGTGAAGGCACAGACCGTATATGAATTTTCATGTGTTTCTATGAATTTCAGTGTTATCAGACACAAACTAGTCGCTTTTCATCATATCCGATCCAGACTCACACCTAATGCTTGGTTCTGCTAGCAGAGTGAGGGTACACACAGTATATGCATTTTCATATGTCTTTATCAATTTCAGTGTTATCGGACAAAAAATAGTCACTTTTCATCAGAATCGATGCAGACTCTTGCAAAACGCTCTGTTGTAGTAGCAGAGTTACGGCACACACAGTACATGCATTTTCATATGTTTCTTTCAATTTCTGTGTTATCGGACATATACCAGTCACTTTTCGTCATATTCGATCCATACTCACACCTAATGCTTGGTGATGCTAGCAGAGTGAAGGCACACACCGTATATGCATTTTCATGTGTTCTTATCAATTTCAGTGTCATCAGACACAAACTAGTCACTTTTCATCATATCCGATCCATACTCACACCTAATGCTTGGTTCTGCTAGCAGAGTGAGGGTACACACAGTATATGCATTTTCATATGTTTCCATCAATTTCAGTGTTATCGGACACATACCAGTCACTTTTCGTCATATTCGATCCATACTCACACCTAATGCTTGGTTCTGCATGCAGAGTGAAGTCACACACAGTATACGCATTTTCATGTGTTCCTATCAATTTCAGTGTTATCGGACACAAAATAGTCATTTTTCATCAGAATCGATGCAGACTCGTGCAAAACGCTCTTTTGTAGTAGCAGAGTTACGGCACACATAGTACATGCATTTTCATGTGTTTCTATCAATTTCAGTGTTATTGGGCTCAAATTAGTCACTTTTAATCAGAATCGATGCAGACTCGTGCAAAATGCTCTGTTGTAGTAGCAGAGTTATGGCACACACAGTATATGCATTTTCATATGTTTTTACCAATTTCAGTGTTATCGGACACATACCAGTCACTTTTCGTCATATTCGATCCAGACTCACACCTAATGCTTGGTTCTGCTAGCAGAGTGAGGGTACACACAGTATATGCATTTTCATGTTTTTACCAATTTCAGTGTTATCGGACACAAAATAGTCACTTTTCATCAGAATCGATACAGACTCGTCCACAACGCTCTCTTGTAGTAGCAGAGTTACAGCACACACAGTACATGCATTTTCATATGTTTTTATCAATTTCAGTGTTATCGGACACATACCAGTCACTTTTCGTCATATTCGATCCATACTCACACCTAATGCTTGGTTCTGCTAGCAGAGTCACGGCACACACAGTATATGCATTTTCATATGTTTCCATCAATTTCAGTGTTATCGGACACATACCAGTCACTTTTCGTCATATTCGATCCATACTCACACCTAATGATTGGTTCTGCAAGCAGAGTGAAGTCACACACAGTATATGCATTTTCATGTGTTTCTATCAATTTCAGTGTTATTGGGCTCAAATTAGTCACTTTTCATCAGAATCGATGCAGACTCGTGCAAAATGCTCTGTTGTAGTAGCAGAGTTACGGCACACACAGTACATGCATTTTCATATGTTTCTTTCAATTTCAGTGTTATCGGACATATACCAGTCGCTTTTCATCATATCCGATCCAGACTCACACCTAATGCTTGGTTCTGCTAGCAGAGTGAGGGTACACACAGTATATGCATTTTCATATGTTTTTACCAATTTCAGTGTTATCGGACACATACCAGTCACTTTTCGTCATATTCGATCCATACTCACACCTAATGCTTGGATCTGCTAGCAGAGTCACGGCACACACAGTATATGCATTTTCATATGTTTCCATCAATTTCAGTGTTATCGGACACATACCAGTCACTTTTCGTCATATTCGATCCATACTCACACCTAATGCTTGGTTCTGCTAGCAGAGTGAAGTCACACACAGTATATGCATTTTCATGTGTTTCTATCAATTTCAGTGTTATGGGATACAAAATAGTCACTTTTCATCAGAATCGATGCAGACTCGTCCACAACGCTCTGTTGTAGTAGCACAGTTACGGCACACACAGTATATGCATTTTCATATGTTTTTACCAATTTCAGTGTTATCGGACACATACCAGTCACTTTTCGTCATATTCGATCCAGACTCACACCTAATGCTTGGTTCTGCTAGCAGAGCGAGGGTACACACAGTATATGCATTTTCATGTGTTTCTATCAATGTCAGTGTTATCGGACACATACCAGTCACTTTTCATCATATTTGAACCATACTCACACCTCATGCTTGGTTATACTAGCAGAGTGACGACACACACAATATATGCATTTTCATATGTTTCCATCAATTTCAGTGTTATCGGACACATACCAGTCACTTTTCGTCATATTCGATCCATACTCACACCTAATGCTTGGTTCTGCTAGCAGAGTGAAGTCACACACAGTATATGCATTTTCATGTGTTTCTATCAATTTCAGTTTTATGGGACACAAAATAGTCACTTTTCATCAGAATCGATGCAGACTCACACCTAATGCTTGGTTCTGCTAGCAGAGTGAGGGTACACACAATATATGCATTTTCATATGTTTCCATCAATTTCAGTGTTATCGGACACATACCAGTCACTTTTCGTCATATTCGATCCATACTCACACCTAATGCTTGGTTCTGCAAGCAGAGTGAAGTCACACACAGTATACGCATTTTCATGTGTTCCTATCAATGTCAGTGTTATGGGACACAAAATAGTCACTTTTCATCAGAATCGATGCAGACTCACACCTAATGCTTGGTTCTGCTAGCAGAGTGAGGGTACACACAGTATATGCATTTTCATATGTTTCCATCAATTTCAGTGTTATCGGACACATACCAGTCACTTTTCGTCATATTCGATCCATACTCACACCGAATGCTTGGTTCTGCTAGCAGAGTGAAGTCACACACAGTATATGCATTTTCATGTGTTTCTATCAATTTCAGTGTTATGGGACACAAAATAGTCACTTTTCATCAGAATCGATGCAGACTCGTCCACAACGCTCTGTTGTAGTAGCAGAGTTACGGCACACACAGTATATGCATTTTCATATGTTTTTACCAATTTCAGTGTTATCGGACACATACCAGTCACTTTTCGTCATATTCGATCCAGACTCACACCTAATGCTTGGTTCTGCTAGCAGAGTGAGGGTACACACAGTATATGCATTTTCATGTGTTTCTATCAATGTCAGTGTTATCGGACACATACCAGTCACTTTTCATCATATTTGAACCATACTCACACCTCATGCTTGGTTATACTAGCAGAGTGACGGCACACACAATATATGCATTTTCATATGTTTCCATCAATTTCAGTGTTATCGGACACATACCAGTCACTTTTCGTCATATTCGATCCATACTCACACCTAATGCTTGGTTCTGCTAGCAGAGTGAAGTCACACACAGTATATGCATTTTCATGTGTTCCTATCAATGTCAGTGTTATGGGACACAAAATAGTCACTTTTCATCAGAATCGATGCAGACTCACACCTAATGCTTGGTTCTGCTAGCAGAGTGAGGGTACACACAGTATATGCATTTTCATATGTTTCCATCAATTTCAGTGTTATCGGACACATACCAGTCACTTTTCGTCATATTCGATCCATACTCACACCTCATGCTTGGTTCTGCTAGCAGAGTGAAGTCACACACAGTATATGCATTTTCATGTGTTTCTATCAATTTCAGTGTTATGGGACACAAAATAGTCACTTTTCATCAGAATCGATGCAGACTCGTCCACAACCCTCTGTTGTAGTAGCAGAGTTACTGCACACACAGTATATGCATTTTCATATGTTTTTACCAATTTCAGTGTTATCGGACACATACCAGTCACTTTTCGTCATATTCGATCCAGACTCACACCTAATGCTTGGTTCTGCAAGCAGAGTGAGGGTACACACAGTATATGCATTTTCATATGTTTTTATCAATTTCAGTGTCATCGGACACATACCAGTCACTCTTCGTCATATTCGATCCATACTCACACCTAATGCTTGGTTCTGCTAGAAGAGTCACGGCACACACAGTATATGCATTTTCATATGTTTCCATCAATTTCAGTGTTATCGGACACATACCAGTCACCTTTCGTCATATTCGATCCATACTCACACCTAATGATTGGTTCTGCAAGCAGAGTGAAGTCACACACAGTATATGCATTTTCATGTGTTTCTATCAATTTCAGTGTTATTGGGCTCAAATTAGTCACTTTTCATCAGAATCGATGCAGACTCCTGCAAAATGCTCTGTTGTAGTAGCAGAGTTACGGCACACACAGTACATGCATTTTCATATGTTTCTTTCAATTTCAGTGTTATCGGACATATACCAGTCACTTTTCGTCATATTCGATCCATACTCACACCTAATGCTTGGTGCTGCTAGCAGAGTGAAGGCACAGACCGTATATGAATTTTCATGTGTTTCTATGAATTTCAGTGTTATCAGACACAAACTAGTCGCTTTTCATCATATCCGATCCAGACTCACACCTAATGCTTGGTTCTGCTAGCAGAGTGAGGGTACACACAGTATATGCATTTTCATATGTCTTTATCAATTTCAGTGTTATCGGACAAAAAATAGTCACTTTTCATCAGAATCGATGCAGACTCTTGCAAAACGCTCTGTTGTAGTAGCAGAGTTACGGCACACACAGTACATGCATTTTCATATGTTTCTTTCAATTTCTGTGTTATCGGACATATACCAGTCACTTTTCGTCATATTCGATCCATACTCACACCTAATGCTTGGTGATGCTAGCAGAGTGAAGGCACACACCGTATATGCATTTTCATGTGTTCTTATCAATTTCAGTGTCATCAGACACAAACTAGTCACTTTTCATCATATCCGATCCAGACTGACACCTAATGCTTGGTTCTGCTAGCAGAGTCACGGCACACACAGTATATGCATTTTCATATGTTTCCATCAATTTCAGTGTTATCGGACACATACCAGTCACTTTTCGTCATATTCGATCCAGACTCACACCTAATGCTTGGTTCTGCTAGCAGAGTGAAGTCACACACAGTATATGCATTTTCATGTGTTTCTATCAATTTCAGTGTTATGGGACACAAAATAGTCACTTTTCATCAGAATCGATGCAGACTCACACCTAATGCTTGGTTCTGCTAGCAGAGTGAGGGTACACACAGTATATGCATTTTCATATGTTTCCATCAATTTCAGTGTTATCAGACACATACCAGTCACTTTTCGTCATATTCGATCCATACTCACACCTAATGATTGGTTCTGCAAGCAGAGTGAAGTCACACACAGTATATGCATTTTCATGTGTTTCTATCAATTTCAGTGTTATTGGGCTCAAATTAGTCACTTTTCATCAGAATTGATGCAGACTCGTGCAAAATGCTCTGTTGTAGTAGTAGAGTTACGGCACACACAGTACATGCATTTTCATATGTTTCTTTAATTTCAGTGTTATCGGACACATACCAGTCACTTTTCGTCATATTCGATCCATACTCACACTTAATGCTTGGTTCTGCTAGCAGAGTGAAGTCACACACAGTATATGCATTTTCATGTGTTTCTATCAATTTCAGTGTTATCGGACACAAAATAGTCACTTTTCATCAGAATCGATGCAGACTCGTGCAAAACGTTCTGTTGTAGTAGCAGAGTTACGGCACACCTCATGCTTGGTTCTGCAAGCAGAGTGAAGTCACACACAGTACATGCATTTTCATATGTTTCTTTCAATTTCAGTGTTATCGGACATATACCAGTCACTTTTCGTCATATTCGATCCATACTCACACCTAATGCTTAGTGCTGCTAGCAGAGTGAAGGCACAGACCGTATATGCATTTTCATGTGTTTCTATGAATTTTAGTGTTATCAGACACAAACTAGTCACTTTTCATCATATCCGATCCATACTCACACCTAATGCACTTGATGAAAAGTGACTAGTTTGGGCCCAATAACGCTGAAATTGACAAAAACATATGAAAATGCATGTTCTGTGTGCCGTGATTCTGCCAGTGCAGCAGAGCGTTTTGGACGAGTCTACATCGATTCTGATGAAAAGTGACTAGCCTGGGCCCAATAACACTGAAATTGACAGAAACAAAGGACAATGCATATACTCTGTGTATCTTCACTCTGCTAGCAGAAAAAAGCATTAGGTGTGAGTCTGCATCAATTCTGATGAAAAGTGACTAGTTTGGGCCCAATAACACTGAAATTGATAGAAACACATGAAAATGCATATACTGTGTGTGCCTTCACTCTGCTAGCAGAACCAAGCATTAGGTGTGAGTCTGCATCGAATATGATGGAAAGTGATTAGTTTGAGTGGAATAACATTTAAATTTATGTAAACATATAAAAATGAATGTACTGTGTGTGCGGCCTCTCTGCTACTACAACAGAACGTTTTGGTCGAGTCTTCATCGATTTTGATGAAGATCGACTAGTTTTTGTCCAATACAACTGAAATTGATAGAAACATATGAAAATGCATGTAATGTGTGTTCCGCCACTCTGCTATTACAACAGAGCGTTTTGGAAGAGTCTGCATCGATTCTAATGAAAAGTGACTAGTTTGTGTCAGATAACACTGAAATTGATAGAAACACATGAAAATGCATATACTGTGTGTGCCTTCACTCTGCTAGCAGAACCAAGCATTAGGTGTGAGTCTGGATCGAATATGATGAAAAGTGACTAGTTAGAGTGGAATTACACTGACATTGATAGAAACATATGAAAATGCATACAATGTGTGTGCTGTCACTCTACCAGTGTAGCAGAGAGTTTTGGGTGAGTCTGTATCGATTCTGATGAAAAGTGACTAGTTTGGGCCCAATAACACTGAAAATGACAGAAACACATGAAAATGCATGAACGGTGAGTGCCGTGACTCTGCCAGTGCAGCCGAGTGTTTTGGGTGACTCTGCATCGATTCTGATGAAAAGTGATTAGTCTGTTTCTAATAACACTGACATTGATAAAAACATATGAAAATGCATATGCGGTGTGTGCCGTGACTCTGCCAGTGCAACACAGTGTTTTGGGTGAGTCAACATCGATTCTGATGAAAAGTGACTAGTCTGTGTCTAATAACACTGTAATTGATAGAAACATATGAAAATGAATGTACGGCGTGTAGCGTGACTCTACCAGTGCAGCCGAGCCTTTTGGGTGAGTCTGCATCGATTCTGATGAAAAGTGACTAGTCTGTGTCTGATAACACTGAAATTGATAGAACCACATGAAAATGCATATACGGTGTGTGACTTCACTCTGCTAGCAGCACCAAGCATTAGGTGTGAGTATGGATCGAATATGACGAAAAGTGACTGGTATGTGTCCGATAACACTGAAATGGATAAAAACATATGAAAATGCATATACTGTGTGTACCCTCACTCTGCTAGCAGAACCAAGCATTAGGTGTGAATCTGCATCGATTCTGATGAAAAGTGACTAGTTTGTGTCCCATAACACTGAAATTGATAGGAACACATGAAAATGCGTATACTGTGTGTGACTTCACTCTGCTTGCAGAACCAAGCATTAGGTGTGAGTATGGTTCAAATATGACGAAAAGTGACTGGTATGTTTCCGATAACACTGAAATTGATAAAAACATATGAAAATGCATATACTGTGTGTACCCTCACTCTGCTAGCAGAACCAAGCATTAGGTGTGAATCTGCATCGATTCTGATGAAAAGTGACTAGTTTCTGTCTGATAATACTGAAATTGATAGGAACACATGAAAATGCATGTACGGTGTGTGCCTTCACTCTGCTAGCAGCACCAAGCATTAGGTGTGAGTCTGGATCGGATATGATGAAAAGTGACTAGTTTGTGTCTGATAACACTGAAATTGATAGGAACACATGAAAATGCATATACTGTGTGTGACTTCACTCTGCTTGCAGAACCAAGCATTAGGTGTGAGTATGGATCTAATATGACGAAAAGTGACTGGTATATGTCCGATAACACTGAAATTGATGGAAACATATGAAAATGCATGTACTGTGTGTGCCGTAACTCTGCTACTACAACAGAGCGTTTTGCATGAGTCTGCATCGATTCTGATGAAAAGTGAGTATTTTGTGTCGTAGAACACTGAAATTGACAGAAACACATGAAAATGCATATACTGTGTGTACCTTCACTCTGCTAGCAGAACCAAGCATTACGAGTGAGTCTCGATCGAATATGATGAAAAGTGACTAGTTTCTGTCTGATAACACTGAAATTGATAGAAACACATAAAAATGCATATACTGTATGTACCTTCACTCTGCTACTACAACAGAGCGTTTTGGACGGGTCTGCATTGATTCTGATGAAAAGTCACTAGTTTGTGTCGTACAACACTGAAATTGACAGAAACACATGAAAATGCATTTACTGTGTGCGCCGTGACTCTTTTTCTGCAACAAAGCATTTTGGAGGAATCTACATCGATTCTGATGAAAACCGACTAGTTTGTGTCGTACAACACTGAAATTGAGAGAAACACATGAAAATGCATATACTGTGTGCGCCGTGACTCTCCTTCTGCAACAGAGCGTTTTGGACGAGTCTGCATCAATTCGGATGAAAAGTGACTATTTTGTGTCCGATAACACGGAAATTGATAGAAACACATGAAAATGCATATACTGTGTGCTCCGTGACTCTTCTTCTGCAACAGAGCGTTTTGGACGAGTCTGCATCAATTCTGATGAAAAGTAACTATTTTGTGTCGTAGAACACTGAAATTGATAGAAACACATGAAAATGCATAGACTGTGTGCACCTTCACTCTGCTAGCAGAACCAAGCATTAGAAGTGAGTCTGGATCGAATATGATGAAAAGTGACTAGTTTCTGTCCGATAACACTGAAATTGATAGAAACACATGAAAATGCATATACTGTGTGTACATTCACTCTGCTACTACAACAGAGCGTTTTGGACGAGTCTGCATCGATTCTGATGAAAAGTGACTAGTTTGTGTCGTAGAACACTGAAATTGACAAGAACACATGGAAATGCATAGACTTTGTGTACCTTCACTCTACTAGCAGAAACAAGCATTAGAAGTGAGTCTGGATCGAATATGATGAAAAGTGACTAGTTTCCTGTCTGATAACACTGAAATTGATAGAAACATATGAAAATGCGTATACTTTGTGTGCCGTGACTCTGCTACTTCAACAGAGCGTTTTGGACGAGTGTGCATCAATTCGGATGAAAAGTGACTATTTCTTGTCCGATAACACTGAAATTGATAGAAACATATGAAAATGCGTATACTTTGTGTGCCGTGACTCTGCTACTTCAACAGAGCGTTTTGGACGAGTGTGCATCAATTCGGATGAAAAGTGACTATTTCTTGTCCGATAACACTGAAATTGATAGAAACACATGAAAATGCATATACTGTGTGTACATTCACTCTGCTACTACAACAGAGCGTTTTGGACCAGTCTGCATCGATTCTGATGAAAAGTGACTAATTTGTGTCGTACAACACTGATATTGACAGAAACACATGAAAATGCATTTACTGTGTGCGCCGTGACCCTTCTTCTGCAACAAAGTATTTTGGACGAGTCGACGATAGAAACACATGAAAATGCATAGGCTGTGGGCACCTTCACTCTGCTAGCAGAACCAAGCATTAGGATTGAGTCTGGATCGAATATGATGAAAAGTGACTAGTTTCTGTCTGATAACACTGAAATTGAGAGAAACACATGAAAATGCATATACTGTGTGCTCCGTGACTCTTCTTCTGCAACAGAGCGTTTTGGACGAGTCTGCATCAATTCTGATGAAAAGTAACTATTTTGTGTCGTATAACACTGAAATTTATAGAAACACAGCAAAATGCATATACTCTGTGTATCTTCACTCTGCTAGCAGAAACAACCATTAGGTGTGAGTCTGCATCAATTCTGATGAAAAGTGACTAGTTTGTGTCGTAGAACACTGAAATTGACAGAAACACATGAAAATGCATATACTGTGTGCGCCGTGACTCAACAACTTCATCAGAGCGTTTTGGACGAGTCTGCATCAATTCCGATGAAAAGTGACTAGTTTATGTCGTATCACACTGAAATTGATAGAAACATATGTAAATGCATGTACTGTGTGTGCCGTTACTCTGCTACTACAACAGAGCGTTTTGCACGAGTCTGCATCGATTCTGGTGAAAAGTGACTATTTTGTGTCCGATAACACTGAAATTGATAAAAACATATGAAAATGCATATACTGTGTGTACCCTCACTCTGCTACTACAACAGAGCGTTTTGGACGAGTGTGCATCGATTCTGATGAAAAGTGACTAGTTTGTGTCGTAGAACACTGAAATTGACAGAAACACATGAAAATGCATATACTGTGTGTACCTTCACTCTGCTAGCAGAACCAAGCATTACGAGTGAGTCTCGATCGAATATGATGAAAAGTGACTAGTTTCTGTCGTATCACACTGAAATTGATAGAAACATATGAAAATGCGTACACTTTGTGTGCCATGACTCTGCTACTTCAACAGAGCGTTTTGGACGAGTCTGCATCGATTCTGATGAAAAGTGACTAGTTTCTGTCCGATAACACTGAAATTGATAGAAACACATGAAAATGCATATACTGTGTGTACATTCACTCTGCTACTACAACAGAGCGTTTTGGACGAGTCTGCATCGATTCTGATGAAAAGTGACGAGTTTGTGTCGTAGAACACTGAAATTGACAAGAACACATGGAAATGCATAGACTTTGTGTACCTTCACTCTGCTAGCAGAACCAAGCATTAGAAGTGAGTCTGGATCGAATATGATGAAAAGTGACTAGTTTCCTGTCTGATAACACTGAAATTGAAGGAAACATGAAAATTCATATATTGTGTGTGCCGTGACTCTGCTAGTATAACCAAGCATTAGGTGTGAGTATGGTTCAAATATGATGAAAAGTGACTGGTATGTGTCCGATAACACTGAAATTGATAAAAACATATGAAAATGCATATACTGTTTGTGCCTTCACTCTGCTAGCAGAACCAAGCATTAGGTGTGAGTCTGGATCGGAAATGACGAAAAGTGACTGGTATGTGTCCGATAACACTGAAATTCATGGAAAAATATGAAAATGCATACTCTGCTAGTATAACCAAGCATTAGGTGTGAGTATGGTTCAAATATGACGAAAAGTGACTGGTATGTGTCCGATAACACTGAAATTGATGAAAACATATGAAAATGCATATACTGTGTGTACCCTCACTCTGCTACTACAACAGAGCGTTTTGGACGAGTGTGCATCGATTCTGATGAAAAGTGACTAGTTTGTGTCGTAGAACACTGAAATTGACAGAAACACATGAAAATGCATATACTGTGTGTACCTTCACTCTGCTAGCAGAACCAAGCATTACGAGTGAGTCTCGATCGAATATGATGAAAAGTGACTAGTTTCTGTCTGATAACACTGAAATTGATAGAAACATATGAAAATGCGTACACTTTGTGTGCCATGACTCTCCTACTTCAACAGAGCGTTTTGGACGAGTCTGCATCGATTCTGATGAAAAGTGACTAGTTTATGTCGTGTAACACTGAAATTGATAGAAACACATGAAAATGCATATACTGTGTGCACCTTCACTCTGCTAGCAGAACCAAGCATTAGAAGTGAGTCTGGATCGAATATGATGAAAAGTGACTAGTTTCTGTCTGATAACACTGAAATTGATAGAAACACATGAAAATGCATATACAGTGTGCGCCGTGACTCTTCTTCTGCAGCAGACCGTTTTGGACGAGTCTGCATCAATTCCGATGAAAAGTGACTATTTTGTGTCCGATAACACGGAAATTGATAGAAACACATAAAAATGCATATACTGTGTGTACCTTCACTCTGCTACTACAACAGAGCGTTTTGGACGGGTCTGCATTGATTCTGATGAAAAGTGACTAGTTTGTGTCGTACAACACTGAAATTGAGAGAAACACATGAAAATGCATTTACTGTGTGCGCCGTGACTCTTTTTCTGCAACAAAGCATTTTGGACGAATCTACATCGATTCTGATGAAAACCGACTAGTTTGTGTCGTACAACACTGAAATTGATAGAAACACATGAAAATGCATAGGCTGTGGGCATCTTCACTCTGCTAGCAGAACCAAGCATTAGGATTGAGTCTGGATCGAATATGATGAAAAGTGACTAGTTTCTGTCTGATAACACTGAAATTGAGAGAAACACATGAAAATGCATATACTGTGTGCTCCGTGACTCTTCTTCTGCAACAGAGCGTTTTGGACGAGTCTGCATCAATTCTGATGAAAAGTAACTATTTTGTGTCGTATAACACTGAAATTTATAGAAACACAGCAAAATGCATATACTCTGTGTATCTTCACTCTGCTAGCAGAAACAACCATTAGGTGTGAGTCTGCATCAATTCTGATGAAAAGTGACTAGTTTATGTCGTAGAACACTGAAATTGACAGAAACACATGAAAATGCATATACTGTGTGCGCTGTGACTCAACAACTTCATCAGAGCGTTTTGGACGAGTCTGCATCAATTCCGATGAAAAGTGACTAGTTTATGTCGTATCACACTGAAATTGATAGAAACACATGAAAATGCATAGACTGTGTGCACCTTCACTCTGCTAGCAGAACCAAGCATTAGGTGTGAGTCTGGATCGGATATGATGAAAAGTGACTAGTTTGTGTCTGATAACACTGAAATTGATAAAAACATATGAAAATGCATATACTGTGTGTACCCTCACTCTGCTAGCAGAACCAAGCATTAGGTGTGAGTCTGGATCGGATATGATGAAAAGTGACTATTTTGTGTCCCATAACACTGAAATTGATAGAAACACATGAAAATGCATATACTGTGTGTACCTTCACTCTGCTAGCAGAACCAAGCATTACGAGTGAGTCTCGATCGAATATGATGAAAAGTGACTAGTTTCTGCCTGATAACACTGAAATTGATAGAAACATATGAAAATGCGTCCACTTTGTGTGCCATGACTCTGCTACTTCAACAGAGCGTTTTGGACGAGTCTGCATCGATTCTGATGAAAGGTGACTAGTTTATGTCGTGTCACACCGAAATTGATAGAAACACATGAAAATGCATATACTGTGTGCACCTTCACTCTGCTAGCAGAACCAAGCATTAGAAGTGAGTCTGGATCGAATATGATGAAAAGTGACTAGTTTCTGTCTGATAACACTGAAATTGATAGAAACACATGAAAATGCATATACAGTGTGCGCCGTGAATCTTCTTCTGCAGCAGACCGTTTTGGACGAGTCTGCATCAATTCCGATGAAAAGTGACTATTTTGTGTCCGATAACACGGAAATTGATAGAAACACATAAAAATGCATATACTGTGTGTACCTTCACTCTGCTACTACAACAGAGCGTTTTGGACGGGTCTGCATTGATTCTGATGAAAAGTGACTAGTTTGTGTCGTACAACACTGAAATTGAGAGAAACACATGAAAATGCATTTACTGTGTGCGCCGTGACTCTTTTTCTGCAACAAAGCATTTTGGACGAATCTACATCGATTCTGATGAAAACCGACTAGTTTGTGTCGTACAACACTGAAATTGATAGAAACACATGAAAATGCATAGGGGGTGGGCACCTTCACTCTGCTAGCAGAACCAAGCATTAGGATTGAGTCTGGATCGAATATGATGAAAAGTGACTAGTTTGTGTCCGATAACACTGAGATTGATAGAAACACATGAAAATGCATATACTGTGTGTACCTTCACTCTGCTAGCAGAACCAAGCATTAGGATTGAGTCTGGATCGAATATGATGAAAAGTGACTAGTTTGTGTCCGATAACACTGAAATTGAGAGAAACACATGAAAATGCACATACTGTGTGCTCCGTGACTCTTCTTCTGCAACAGAGCGTTTTGGACGAGTCTGCATCAATTCTGATGAAAAGTAACTATTTTGTGTCGTATAACACTGAAATTTATAGAAACACAGCAAAATGCATATACTCTGTGTATCTTCACTCTGCTAGCAGAAACAACCATTAGGTGTGAGTCTGCATCAATTCTGATGAAAAGTGACTATTTTGTGTCCGATAACACTGAAATTGACAGAAACACATGAAAATGCATATACTGTGTGTACCTTCACTCTGCTAGCAGAACCAAGCATTACGAGTGAGTCTCGATCGAATATGATGAAAAGTGACTAGTTTCTGTCTGATAACACTGAAATTGATAGAAACATATGAAAATGCATATACTTTGTGTGCCGTGACTCTGCTACTTCAACAGAGCGTTTTGGACGAGTTTGCATCAATTCTGATGAAAAGTGACTAGTTTGTGTCGTAGAACACTGAAATTGACAGAAACACATGAAAATGCATATACTGTGTGCGCCGTGACTCAACAACTTCATCAGAGCGTTTTGGACGAGTCTGCATCGATTCTGATGAAAAGTGACTAGTTTGTGTCGTACAACACTGAAAATGACAGAAACACATGAAAAAGCATATACTGTGTGCGCCGTGACTCTTTTTCTGCAACAGAGCGTTTTGGACGAGTCTGCATCAATTTGGATGAAAAGTGACTATTTTGTGTCCGATAACACGGAAATTGATAGAAACACATGAAAATGCATAT
>NW_024757902.1:69556-125028 GCF_910596095.1 Thunnus maccoyii | reverse complement strand
TGAAATTGATAGAAACACATGAAAATGCATAGACTTTGTGTACCTTCACTCTGCTAGCAGAACCAAGCATTTGAAGTGAGTCTGGATCGAATATGATGAAAAGTGACTAGTTTATGTCGTACAACACTGAAATTGACAGAAACACATGAAAATGCATATACTGTGTGCGCCGTGACTCTTCTTCTGCAACAGAGCGTTTTGGAAGAGTCTGCATCAATTCCGATGAAAAGTGACTATTTTGTGTCCGATAACACTGAAATTGATAGAAACACATGAAAATGCATATATTGTGTGTGCCTTCACTCTGCTAGCAGAACCAAGCATTTCGAGTGAGTCTGGATCGAATATGATGAAAAGTGACTAGTTTCTGTCTGATAACACTGAAATTGAGAGAAACACATGAAAATGCATATACTGTGTGCTCCGTGACTCTTCTTCTATAACAGAGCGTTTTGGACGAGTCTGCATCAATTCTGATGAAAAGTAACTATTTTGTGTCGTATAGCACTGAAATTGATAGAAACACAGCAAAATGCATATACTCTGTGTATCTTCACTCTGCTAGCAGAAACAACCATTAGGTGTGAGTCTGCATCAATTCTGATGAAAAGTGACTAGTTTGTGTCGTAGAACACTGAAATTGACAGAAACACATGAAAATGCATATACTGTGTGCGCCGTGACTCAACAACTTCATCAGAGCGTTTTGGACGAGTCTGCATCAATTCCGATGAAAAGTGACTATTTTGTGTCCGATAACACTGAGATTGATAGAAACACATGAAAACGCATAGCCTTTGTATACCTTCACTCTGCTAGCAGAACCAAGCATTTCGAGTGAGTCTGGATCGAATATGATGAAAAGTGACTAGTTTCTGTCTGATAACACTGAAATTGATAGAAACATATGAAAATGCATATACTTTGTGTGCCGTGACTCTGCTACTTCAACAGAGCGTTTTGGACGAGTCTGCATCAATTCTGATTAAAAGTGACTAGTTTGTGTCGTACAACACTGAAATTGATAGAAACACATGAAACTGCATAGGCTGTGGGCACCTTCACTCTGCTAGCAGAACCAAGCATTAGGTGTGAGTCTGCATCAATTCTGATGAAAAGTGACTAGTTTGTGTCCGATAACACTGAGATTGAACGAAACACATGAAAATGCATAGACTTTGTGTACCTTCACTCTGCTAGCAGAACCAAGCATTACGAGTGAGTCTAGATCGAATATGATGAAAAGTGACTAGTTTCTGTCTGATAACACTGAAATTGATAGAAACACATGAAAATGCATATACTGTGTGTACCTTCACTCTGCTACTACAACAGAGCGTTTTGGACGAGTCTGCATTGATTCTGATGAAAAGTGACTAGTTTGTGTCGTACAACACTGAAATTGACAGAAACACATGAAAATGCATATACTGTGTGCGCCGTGACTCTTCTTCTGCAGCAGACCGTTTTGGACGAGTCTGCATCAATTCCGATGAAAAGTGACTATTTTGTGTCCGATAACACGGAAATTGATAGAAACACATAAAAAATGCATATACTGTGTGTACCTTCACTCTGCTACTACAACAGAGCGTTTTGGACGAGTCTGCATTGATTCTGATTAAAAGTGACTAGTTTGTGTCGTACAACACTGAAATTGACAGAAACACATGAAAATGCATATACTGTGTGCGCCGTGACTCTTCTTCTGCAACAGAGCGTTTTGGACGAGTCTGCATCAATTCCGATGAAAAGTGACTAGTTTATGTCGTATCACACTGAAATTGATAGAAAACACATGAAAATGCATAGACTGTGTGCACCTTCACTCTGCTAGCAGAACCAAGCATTAGAAGTGAGTCTGGATCGAATATGATGAAAAGTGACTAGTTTCTGTCCGATAACACTGAAATTGATAGAAACACATGAAAATGCATATACTGTGTGTACCTTCACTCTGCTACTACAACAGTGCGTTTTGGACGAGTCTGCATCAATTCTGATGAAAAGTGACTAGTTTCTGTCTGATAACACTGAAATTGATAGAAACATATGAAAATGCATATACTTTGTGTGCCGTGACTCTGCTACTTCAACAGAGCGTTTTGGACGAGTCTGCATCAATTCCGATGAAAAGTGACTATTTCGTGTCCGATAACACTGAAATTGATAGAAACACATGAAAATGCATATATTGTGTGTACCTTCACTCTGCTACTACAACAGAGCGTTTTGGACGAGTCTGCATCGATTCTGATGAAAAGTGACTAGTTTCTGTCGTATAACACTGAAATTGATAGAAACATATGAAAATGCATATACTTTGTGTGCCGTGACTCTGCTACTTCAACAGAGCGTTTGGGACGAGTCTGCATCGATTCTGATGAAAAGTGACTAGTTTATGTCGTATCACACTGAAATTGATAGAAACACGTGAAAATGCATAGACTGTGTGTACTTTCACTCTGCTAGCAGAACCAAGCATTAGAAGTGAGTCTGGATCGAATATGATGAAAAGTGACTAGTTTCTGTCTGATAACACTGAAATTGATAGAAACATATGAAAATGCATATACTTTGTGTGCCGTGACTCTGCTACTTCAACAGAGCGTTTTGGACGAGTCTGCCATCGATTCTGATGAAAAGTGACTAGTTTCTGTCTGATAAACACTGAAATGGACAGAAACACATGAAAATGCTATACTGTGTGCGCCGTGACTCTTTTTCTGCAACAAAGCATTTTGGACGAGTCTACATCGATTCTGATGAAAAGTGACTAGTTTCTGTATGATAACACTGAAATTGATAGAAACACATGAAAATGCATATACTGTGTGCGCCGTGACTCTTTTTCTGCAACAGAGCGTTTTGGAAGAGTCTGCATCAATTCCAATGAAAAGTGACTATTTTGTGTCCGATAACACTGAAACTGATAGAAACACCATGAAAATGCATAGACTGTGTGTACCTTCACTCTGCTAGCAGAACCAAGCATTACGAGTGAGTCTGGATCGAATATGATGAAACGTGACTAGTTTCTGTCTGATAACACTGAAATTGATAGAAACATATGAAAATGTGTATACTTTGTGTGCCGTGACTCTACTACTTCAACAGAGCGTTTTGGACGAGTCTGCATCGATTCTGATGAAAAGTGACGAGTTTATGTCGTATCACACTGAAATTGATAGAAACACGTGACAATGCATAGACTATGTGTACTTTCACTCTGCTAGCAGAACCAAGCATTAGAAGTGAGTCTGGATCGAATATGATGAAAAGTGACTAGTTTCTGTCTGATAACACTGAAATGATAGAAACATATGAAAATGCATAGACTGTGTGTACCTTCACTCTGCTACTACAACAAAGCATTTTGGACGAGTCTGCATCAATTCCGATGAAAAGTGACTATTTCGTGTCCGATAACACTGAAATTGATAGAAACACATGAAAATGCATATATTGTGTGTACCTTCACTCTGCTACTACAACAGAGCGTTTTGGACGAGTCTGCATCGATTCTGATGAAAAGTGACTAGTTTGTGTCGTACAACACTGAAAATGACAGAAACACATGAAAATGCATATACTGTGTGCGCAGTGACTCTTTTTCTGCAACAGAGCGTTTTGGAAGAGTCTGCATCAATTCCGATGAAAAGTGACTATTTTGTGTCCGATAACACTGAAATTGATAGAAACACATGAAAACGCATAGCCTTTGTGTACCTTCACTCTGCTAGCAGAACCAAGCATTTCGAGTGAGTCTGGATCGAATATGATGAAAAGTGACTAGTTTCTGTCTGATAACACTGAAATTGATAGAAACATATGAAAATGCATATACTTTGTGTGCCGTGACTCTGCTACTTCAACAGAGCGTTTTGGACGAGTCTGCCTCAATTCCGATGAAAAGTGACTATTTTGTGTCGGATAACACGGAAATTGATAGAAACACATGAAAATGCATAGACTGTGTGTACTTTCACTCTGCTAGCAGAACCAAGCATTAGAAGTGAGTCTGGATCAAATATGATGAAAAGTGACTAGTTTCTGTCTGATAACACTGAAATTGATAGAAACATATGAAAATGCATAGATTGTGTGTACCTTCACTCTGCTACTACAACAAAGCGTTTTGGACGAGTCTCCATCGATTCTGATGAAAAGTAACTAGTTTGTGTCATATAACACTGAAATTGATAGAAACACATGAAAATGCATAGGCTGTGGGCACCTTCACTCTGCTAGCAGAACCAAGCATTAGGATTGAGTCTGGATCGAATATGATGAAAAGTGACTAGTTTCTGTCTGATAACACTGAAATTGACAGAAACACAGGAAAATGCATTTACTGTGTGCGCCGTGACCCTTCTTCTGCAACAAAGCATTTTGGACGAGTCTACATCGATTCTGATGAAAACCGACTAGTTTGTGTCGTACAACACTGAAATTGATAGAAACACATGAAAATGCATAGACTTTCTGTACCTTCACTCTGCTAGCAGAACTAAGCATTTCGAGTGAGTCTGGATCGAATATGATGAAAAGTGACTAGTTTCTGTCTGATAACACTGAAATAGATAGAAACATATGAAAATGCATAGACTGTGTGTACCTTCACTCTGCTACTACAACAAAGCGTTTTGGACGAGTCTGCATCGATTCTGATGAAAAGTAACTAGTTTGTGTCATATAACACTGAAATTGATAGAAACACATGAAAATGCATATTCTGTGTGTGCCTCCACTCTGCTAGCAGAACCAAGCATTTCGAGTGAGTCTGGATCGAATATGATGAAAAGTGACTAGTTTCTGTCTGATAACACTGAAATTGATAGAAACATATGAAAATGCATATACTTTGTGTGCCGTGACTCTGCTACTTCAACCGAGCGTTTTGGACGAGTCTGCATCAATTCCGATGAAAAGTGACTATTTCGTGTCCGATAACACTGAAATTGATAGAAACACATGAAAATGCATATATTGTGTGTACCTTCACTCTGCTAATACAACTGAGCGTTTTGGACGAGTCTGCATCGATTCTGATGAAAAGTGACTAGTTTGTGTCGTACAACACTGAAAATGATAGAAACACATGAAAATGCATAGACTGTGTGTACCTTCGATCTGCTAGCAGAACCAAGCATTACGAGTGAGTCTGGATCGAATATGATGAAAAGTGACTAGTTTGTGTCCGATAACACTGAAATTGACAGAAACACATGAAAATGCATATACTGTGTGCGCCGTGACTCTTCTTCTGCAGCAGACCGTTTTGGACGAGTCTGCATCAATTCCGATGAAAAGTGACTATTTTGTGTCCGATAACACGGAAATTGATAGAAACACATAAAAATGCATATACTGTGTGTACCTTCACTCTGCTACTACAACAGAGCGTTTTGGACGAGTCTGCATTGATTCTGATGAAAAGTGACTAGTTTGTGTCGTACAACACTGAAATTGACAGAAACACATGAAAATGCATATACTGTGTGCGCCGTGACTCAACAACTTCATCAGAGCGTTTTGGACGAGTCTGCATCAATTCCGATGAAAAGTGACTAGTTTATGTCGTATCACACTGAAATTGATAGAAACACATGAAAATGCATAGACTGTGTGCACCTTCACTCTGCTAGCAGAACCAAGCATTAGAAGTGAGTCTGGATCGAATATGATGAAAAGTGACTAGTTTCTGTCCGATAACACTGAAATTGATAGAAACACATGAAAATGCATATACTGTGTGTACCTTCACTCTGCTACTACAACAGTGCGTTTTGGACGAGTCTGCATCAATTCTGATGAAAAGTGACTAGTTTCTGTCTGATAACACTGAAATTGATAGAAACATATGAAAATGCATATACTTTGTGTGCCCTGACTCTGCTACTTCAACAGAGCGTTTTGGACGAGTCTGCATCAATTCCGATGAAAAGTGACTATTTCGTGTCCGATAACACTGAAATTGATAGAAACACATGAAAATGCATATATTGTGTGTACCTTCACTCTGCTACTACAACAGAGCGTTTTGGACGAGTCTGCATCGATTCTGATGAAAAGTGACTAGTTTCTGTCTGATAACACTGAAATTGATAGAAACACATGAAAATGCATATACTTTGTGTGCCGTGACTCTGCTACTTCAACAGAGCGTTTTGGACGAGTCTGCATCGATTCTGATGAAAAGTGACTAGTTTATGTCGTATCACACTGAAATTGATAGAAACACGTGAAAATGCATAGACTGTGTGTACTTTCACTCTGCTAGCAGAACCAAGTATTAGAAGTGAGTCTGGATCGAATATGATGAAAAGTGACTAGTTTCTGTCTGATAACACTGAAATTGATAGAAACATATGAAAATGCATATACTTTGTGTGCCGTGACTCTGCTACTTCAACAGAGCGTTTTGGACGAGTCTGCATCGATTCTGATGAAAAGTGACTAGTTTCTGTCTGATAACACTGAAATTGACAGAAACACATGAAAATGCATATACTGTGTGCGCCGTGACTCTTTTTCTGCAACAAAGCATTTTGGACGAGTCTACATCGATTCTGATGAAAACCGACTAGTTTGTGTCGTACAACACTGAAATTGATAGAAACACATGAAAATGCATATACTGTGTGCGCCGTGACTCTTTTTCTGCAACAGAGCGTTTTGGAAGAGTCTGCATCAATTCCAATGAAAAGTGACTATTTTGTGTCCGATAACACTGAAACTGATAGAAACACATGAAAATGCATAGACTGTGTGTACCTTCACTCTGCTAGCAGAACCAAGCATTACGAGTGAGTCTGGATCGAATATGATGAAACGTGACTAGTTTCTGTCTGATAACACTGAAATTGATAGAAACATATGAAAATGTGTATACTTTGTGTGCCGTGACTCTGCTACTTCAACAGAGCGTTTTGGACGAGTCTGCATCGATTCTGATGAAAAGTGACTAGTTTATGTCGTATCACACTGAAATTGATAGAAACACGTGAAAATGCATAGACTATGTGTACTTTCACTCTGCTAGCAGAACCAAGCATTAGAAGTGAGTCTGGATCGAATATGATGAAAAGTGACTAGTTTCTGTCTGATAACACTGAAATTGATAGAAACATATGAAAATGCATATACTTTGTGTGCCGTGACTCTGCTACTTCAACAGAGCGTTTTGGACGAGTCTGCATCGATTCTGATGAAAAGTGACTAGTTTCTGTCTGATAACACTGAAATTGACAGAAACACATGAAAATGCATATACTGTGTGCGCCGTGACTCTTTTTCTGCAACAAAGCATTTTGGACGAGTCTACATCGATTCTGATGAAAACCGACTAGTTTGTGTTGTACAACACTGAAATTGATAGAAACACATGAAAATGCATATACTGTGTGCGCCGTGACTCTTTTTCTGCAACAGAGCGTTTTGGAAGAGTCTGCATCAATTCCAATGAAAAGTGACTATTTTGTGTCCGATAACACTGAAACTGATAGAAACACATGAAAATGCATAGACTGTGTGTACCTTCACTCTGCTAGCAGAACCAAGCATTACGAGTGAGTCTGGATCGAATATGATGAAACGTGACTAGTTTCTGTCTGATAACACTGAAATTGATAGAAACATATGAAAATGTGTATACTTTGTGTGCCGTGACTCTACTACTTCAACAGAGCGTTTTGGACGAGTCTGCATCGATTCTGATGAAAAGTGACTAGTTTATGTCGTATCACACTGAAATTGATAGAAACACGTGAAAATGCATAGACTATGTGTACTTTCACTCTGCTAGCAGAACCAAGCATTAGAAGTGAGTCTGGATCGAATATGATGAAAAGTGACTAGTTTCTGTCTGATAACACTGAAATTGATAGAAACATATGAAAATGCATAGACTGTGTGTACCTTCACTCTGCTACTACAACAAAGCATTTTGGACGAGTCTGCATCAATTCCGATGAAAAGTGACTATTTTGTGTCCGATAACACTGAAACTGATAGAAACACATGAAAATGCATATACTGTGTTTACCTTCACTCTGCTACCAAAACAGAGCGTTTTGGACGAGTCCGCATCGATTCTGATGAAAAGCGACTAGTTTGGGCCCAATAACACTGAATGACACTATTTTGTGTCCGATAACACTGAAATTGATAGAAACACATGAAAATGCATATACTGTGTGTATCTTCACTCTGCTACTACAACAGAGCGTTTTGGATGAGTCTGCATCAATTCCGATGAGAAGTGACTATTTTGTGTCCGATAACACTGAAATTGATAGAAACACATGAAAATGCATATACTGTGTGTGCCTTGACTCTGTTACTACAACAGAGCGTTTTGGACGAGTCATCATCGATTCTAATGAAAAGTTACTAGTTTCTGTCGTATAACACTGAAATTGATAGAAACATATGAAAATGTATATACTGTGTGTGCCGTGACTTTACTAGTACAATAAAGCATTAGATGTATGTGTATTCGATCCAGACTCACACCGAATGCGTGATTCTGCTAGTAGAGTCACGGCACACACAGCATATGCTTTTGTATATGTTTCTATCAATTTCAATGTTATTCCACTCAAACTAGTCACTTTTCATCATATACGATCCAGACTCACACCTAATGCTTGATTGTATTAGCAGAGTCATGGCACACAACGAAATGTTTCTTTTCATGCGTCTCTGTCAATTTCGCTGCTATTCCCCACAAACTAGTCACTTTTCATCATATTTGATCCAGACTCACACCTAATGCGTGATTCTGCTAGCAGAGTCACGGCACACACAGCATATGCTTTTTTCTCCACTGCTGTGCAAAGGTAAACAAAGTGGAAAAGGCATACTGACTGTCTGTCCAGATCGTGACCTTCTTATCTTTCCCTAACCTGCACGCCGCTGACAATGCAACTAATTCTGCTGCCTGGGCAGAGAAATTAGAAGGCAAAGCTCCAGACTCTAATACTTCATGCAGTGTAACTACAGCATAACCAACTCTGTTAATCCCATCTACATGTTTGCTTGCAGAACCATCTACAAACATCACAATGTCTGCATCAGGTAAAGGTGTGTCAATCAAATCAGCGCGAGGTAGGTTTAATTCATCGGTAATTGCCATACAATCATGAGGAATCCCTTCTACAGGTGTTGGAAGGAGCGTAGCTGGATTCAAAGCCGTACATCTCTCAATGGTCAAGTTTGGCTGGCCTAACAATGTGGCTATGCAAGATAAGTGTCTTGCTGGTGACATGTGTGAATGTTTGTGTTCCAGCAATAGCAAAGAGACAGCATGTGGCACTCTAAGAGTCAGTGGCCTAAACAAAACTAAGGCAGCTGAGGTCTGCACTGCCATAGCCGCTGCCACCACCGCCTGCAGGCATCCGGGCAGGGCTCTGCTTACTGGGTCAAGTCTGGAGGAATAGAAAGCAACAGGTCTTAATTTATCCCCATACTCCTGTAACAGGACAGATGTCATAAAACCATTTTTGCAATCCACTGTTTGTATGAAATCCTTTTTCATGTTAGGTAAGGCAAGTACAGATGAAGAAGCTATCAACTGCTTTAACTTTGTGAAAGCCTGCTCGCCCTCCTCAGTCCACACCACCTTATCTGAAGCAGCCATTGCTTTACCATAAATCATATTCTGTAATGGTTGTGCAATTTCGGCATAATTAGCAATCCATAACCTGCAGAAGTTGCAAGTACCAAGAAAAGACATCATCTCTCGCTTTGTTGTAGGCTGTGGTAACTGCAGAATAGTTGTTTTTCTCTGCTCATCCAACACACGGCCTTCAGGAGTTAGCGTGTAGCCTAAATATTTCACCTCCTGACTCCACAGCTGGAGTTTAGACTTAGAGACTTTAACACCAGCTGCAGCTAGATATCTCAACAAGGCCAAAGTCATGTTTTTGCACTTTTGCTGCGAGCTAGAAGTCACAAGAATATCGTCAACATAAGTCAAAATCTGTGACTCCTCTTCAGGAGGTTCAAAAAGGTCAATACATTTTTTAATTTCTTGTGAAAAGATAGTAGGGCTATCTTGAAACCCTTGAGGAAGTCTTGAATACGTCAATCGTCTGTGTTTAAACGTGAACGCAAACCAAAACTGTGACTCAGGGCTCAAAGGAATGGTAACAAATGCGTTTGTCAAATCAATCACTGAGTACCAGACATTAGTGGGTTTTATGTTGTTCAAAAGAGTGTAGGGATCTGGCACGTTTGGAGCTCGCGGAATCACAGCTCGGTTCACAGCTTGTAAATCATTTACTAACCGCCACCCGGAAGTAGCTTTTTTCACAGGCAGAATTGGTGTGTTGCAGGGTGAGTCAGGACAATCAACTAAAACCCCTTGTTTTATCAAACTGTCTATCACTTCTGAAATACCTTCCTCAGCTTCCGGCTTCAAAGGATATTGTTTGACAAACGGTCTATAAGAGCTTTTAGGTTTAATGGTAACAGGTGTGGCAGTACGTAACAACCCGATATCACCATCTTTCCCTGTACTCCAAAGTTCAGAAGGTAACTCTTCTAACTCTTTTTCCTGCTCCTCTGTCAGCAAACACACTTTGTCCTGCAATGATCACAAAGAGGGCTGCAAATGAGTTGTGGCTGCTCCCACTGTTACCCAATTCAGCGCCTTCTTGTACAGACCGTGTCGCTGGTGGAAAAACACACCGTCCCCCCCGACTCATTCTGCACCCAACCTTTTAAGGCCCTCTCCCCCAACTCCACTAACGCACCGACGTCCGTCCAGTGCATCTTAGGGGCCTTAGCAAGACCAATATGGGGCAGGGAATGACCTCTGTACACTCTGTCCAGTTGCTCATCCCCTTTTACTGCGACCTCCACATTTCCCAATTTATCCCATACAGTGAGGTCAAAGTCAGTCGGTAATTGGGATACCGAAAAAAAGTTTCCTCATATGCAGGGTCTGGCCCTGCTTCGAAATTTGAGTGTGTAAACACGCGCATTTCACCCTCCCCTTGAACTTCATTACCTGGCCTAGTTATACTAGCTGCTTCTCTCCTCAGTTCGGCAGTGATAGCTGCTGGGCCTTTTGTAACAGGGTCAATGCTATACCAAAACCGTGGCCTGTTTTTATCTTCAATCACAAAGATACAATCAGACTGAGCTTTTCGTAAAAACACAACCCCTTTGTCAGTTGGCATGATTCCAAGTTGCAATGCTGCCATGCCATCTCGACCTAGGAGGCCACCATTTTCAACATTACTGAAAAACCAGTTACTGGATCAGTTAGTTTTGTTTTTTCTGTCAATCTCTCTGACACATGATGTCCTGAAGCTGACACTACTGATAGTTCTTGTTTTGTCAACCGACTACTGTCAGGCAACTCTTTTTTCTTCAACACAGTTTTGCAAGCTCCTGAATCACACAAAAAGGTACACTTTTCTCCCCTCACCAGCAGAGTCACAAAAGGTTTGTCATCCCACTCAGCTAACATTACTTCAACAGATTCCAAATTTAGCACTTCTCCTTGCGATAGAACCTCTGATCCCTCCACTTCCTCAGAATCATAGTCAGCATCTTCAGTTTTTGTTTTCTGTTCTGTATGTGTGTGTGTGATTGCATGACCTGATTCTGCAGGGGAAGCTAGTCAGAAGTCCTGCTCCTCATCCTTCTCTCTGTCATCATGTTCTCTTTTCTCTCTACGACCGCCTCCACGGCCCCCGCGTCCTCTCCTGCCCCGTCCACCGCCTTGACCTCCGCCCCGCCTGGTGTCCGCAGCTGGAATGAGACTTCTGCATTCTCTGGCGATGTGGCCTCTTTTCCCACAGCGATAGCAAATAATTTCCTTCCTGCGGGACTCAGAAGAGAAAAAGCAACCATCATCATTCTCACCGTCATTATAAAACACCTCTACTTTTTTATGTTTCTTATCTACATTTTCCAGAACTTTTTCAGCGTGTTTAGCATGTGCAAGAATAACCCTTCTCTGCTCTCCTTCCCATCCGACCAAATGTTTTTTTATCCAATTTGCAATCTGTGGTTTTAAACCCCTCAGAAGGCAAGATGTTAAGTGCGACTCGTAGCGTGGATTAACCCCATCTCCGATTCGCGGCTCCAGCCCACTGTGTCCATTAAATGCTTCCGTGAGCCTGGCAGCATATTGTGCTACTGTCTCTTTCTCCTCTTGTACCACAGTATCAATTTCAGCCCAATCATTTCTCCGGCCAAATGTTTCCCGAAGAGTATCTGCCATTTGGTTCAGCTGTGGACCGAGCCCGAGTGTTCTATCTCGGTCCCACAGGAGCGGCTCACCGTTTTGCCCCATAGGTCTCCAAACAACATTTACACTCGCCCAATCAGTAGTCAAACTTTGCATGAGACAGTTAGTCATTTCTTCCCCGTTCTTCTCACCTCACAAAGGAATCCGTGGGGCTCCCGACCCTCTCCAGCCCGCAAGTGCCTTTATCTCTGAACGTAGCAGGAAAAGGATTTTGTAACCTATGTTGTGCACTCTACTCCGCTCCGGCTTGGAAAGAGGGCCGAGAAACACATCCAGGAATCCGGCTCGAAGGACCAAAATGATAGGTAAAAATTACCAAATAGACTGAGGTTAGCTGAAGTCAAGCGTCTCTTTAATCCAAACCAAACATATATTGTAGACACGGAGAGTAGGCAGAGTCTCTGTGGAGAATTCTGACAAGACAAAGGAAAGTCACTAGTATATATTGACGGCCTTGATGCCCTGGGGAGGCACCTCTAGTTGTTTACAGATTCCTTCTAACAGACCTAGACAAAGCTTTACAGAGCTCTCGGTTCACATGATGACCATGATGTCCATATGTCTATAATAGTGTTCCCCTCAAGGCCCTGCCGCCAAACATATACATACATATGACCATACCTACTTAACTAATACATGAATTTTTCAGTTTCTATCAATTCCAATGTTATTCCACTCAAGCTAGTCACTTTTCATCATATTTGATCCAGACTCACACCGAATGCGTGATTCTGCTAGCAGACTCACGGCACACACAGCATATGCTTTTTTATATGTTTCTATCAATTTCAATGTTATTCCACTCAAACTAGTCACTTTTCATCATATACGATCCAGACTCACACCTAATGCTTGATTGTATTAGCAGAGTCATGGCACACAACGAAATGTGTCTTTTCATGTGTAAAAATTACCAAATAGACTGAGGTTGGTTAAAGTCAAGCGTCTCTTTAATCCAAACCAAACATATATTGTAGACACGGAGAGTACGCAGAGTCTCCATGGAGAATTCTGACAAGACAAAGGAAAGTCACTAGTATATATTGACGGCCTTGATGCCCTGGGGAGGCACCTCTAGTTGTTTACAGATTCCTTCACGGCACATACAGCATATGCTTTTTTATATGTTTCTGTCAATTTCAATGTTATTCCACTCAAACTTGTCACTTTTCATCATATTCGATCCAGACTCACACCGAATGCGTGATTGTATTAGCAGAGTCAAGGCACACACAGCATATGCTTTTTTATATGTTTCTGTCAATTTCAATGTTATTCCAAACAAACTTGTCACTTTTCATCATATTCGATCCAGACTCACACCGAATGCGTGATTGTATTAGCAGAGTCAAGGCACACACAGCATATGCTTTTTTATATGTTTCTATCAATTTCAATGTTATTCCACTCAAACTAGTCACTTTTCATCATATTCGATCCAGACTCACACCGAATGCGTGATTGTATTAGCAGAGTCAAGGCACACACAGCATATGCTTTTTTATATGTTTCTATCAATTTCAATGTTATTCCACTCAAACTAGTCACTTTTCATCATATTCGATCCAGACTCACACTGAATGCGTGATTGTATTAGCAGAGTCAAGGCACACACAGCATATGCTTTTTTATATGTTTCTGTCAATTTCAATGTTATTCCAAACAAACTTGTCACTTTTCATCATATTCGATCCAGACTCACACCGAATGCGTGATTGTATTAGCAGAGTCAAGGCACACACAGCATATGCTTTTTTATATGTTTCTATCAATTTCAATGTTATTCCACTCAAACTAGTCACTTTTCATCATATTCGATCCAGACTCACACCGAATGCGTGATTCTGCTAGCAGAGTCACGGCACACACAGCATATGCTTTTTTCTCCACTGCTGTGCAAAGGTAAACAAAGTGGAAAAGGCATACTGACTGTCTGTCCAGATCGTGACCTTCTTATCTTTCCCTAACCTGCACGCCGCTGACAATGCAACTAATTCTGCTGCCTGGGCAGAGAAATTAGAAGGCAAAGCTCCAGACTCTAATACTTCATGCAGTGTAACTACAGCATAACCAACTCTGTTAATCCCATCTACATGTTTGCTTGCAGAACCATCTACAAACATCACAATGTCTGCATCAGGTAAAGGTGTGTCAATCAAATCAGCGCGAGGTAGGGTTAATTCATCGGTAATTGCCATACAATCATGAGGAATCCCTTCTACAGGTGTTGGAAGGAGCGTAGCTGGATTCAAAGCCGTACATCTCTCAATGGTCAAGTTTGGCTGGCCTAACAATGTGGCTATGCAAGATAAGTGTCTTGCTGGTGACATGTGTGAATGTTTGTGTTCCAGCAATAGCAAAGAGACAGCATGTGGCACTCTAAGAGTCAGTGGCCTAAACAAAACTAAGGCAGCTGAGGTCTGCACTGCCATAGCCGCTGCCACCACCGCCTGCAGGCATCCGGGCAGGGCTCTGCTTACTGGGTCAAGTCTGGAGGAATAGAAAGCAACAGGTCTTAATTTATCCCCATACTCCTGTAACAGGACAGATGTCATAAAACCATTTTTGCAATCCACTGTTTGTATGAAATCCTTTTTCATGTTAGGTAAGGCAAGTACAGATGAAGAAGCTATCAACTGCTTTAACTTTGTGAAAGCCTGCTCGCCCTCCTCAGTCCACACCACCTTATCTGAAGCAGCCATTGCTTTACCATAAATCATATTCTGTAATGGTTGTGCAATTTCGGCATAATTAGCAATCCATAACCTGCAGAAGTTGCAAGTACCAAGAAAAGACATCATCTCTCGCTTTGTTGTAGGCTGTGGTAACTGCAGAATAGTTGTTTTTCTCTGCTCATCCAACACACGGCCTTCAGGAGTTAGCGTGTAGCCTAAATATTTCACCTCCTGACTCCACAGCTGGAGTTTAGACTTAGAGACTTTAACACCAGCTGCAGCTAGATATCTCAACAAGGCCAAAGTCATGTTTTTGCACTTTTGCTGCGAGCTAGAAGTCACAAGAATATCGTCAACATAAGTCAAAATCTGTGACTCCTCTTCAGGAGGTTCAAAAAGGTCAATACATTTTTTAATTTCTTGTGAAAAGATAGTAGGGCTATCTTGAAACCCTTGAGGAAGTCTTGAATACGTCAATCGTCTGTGTTTAAACGTGAACGCAAACCAAAACTGTGACTCAGGGCTCAAAGGAATGGTAACAAATGCGTTTGTCAAATCAATCACTGAGTACCAGACATTAGTGGGTTTTATGTTGTTCAAAAGAGTGTAGGGATCTGGCACGTTTGGAGCTCGCGGAATCACAGCTCGGTTCACAGCTTGTAAATCATTTACTAACCGCCACCCGGAAGTAGCTTTTTTCACAGGCAGAATTGGTGTGTTGCAGGGTGAGTCAGGACAATCAACTAAAACCCCTTGTTTTATCAAACTGTCTATCACTTCTGAAATACCTTCCTCAGCTTCCGGCTTCAAAGGATATTGTTTGACAAACGGTCTATAAGAGCTTTTAGGTTTAATGGTAACAGGTGTGGCAGTACGTAACAACCCGATATCACCATCTTTCCCTGTACTCCAAAGTTCAGAAGGTAACTCTTCTAACTCTTTTTCCTGCTCCTCTGTCAGCAAACACACTTTGTCCTGCAATGATCACAAAGAGGGCTGCAAATGAGTTGTGGCTGCTCCCACTGTTACCCAATTCAGCGCCTTCTTGTACAGACCGTGTCGCTGGTGGAAAAACACACCGTCCCCCCCGACTCATTCTGCACCCAACCTTTTAAGGCCCTCTCCCCCAACTCCACTAACGCACCGACGTCCGTCCAGTGCATCTTAGGGGCCTTAGCAAGACCAATATGGGGCAGGGAATGACCTCTGTACACTCTGTCCAGTTGCTCATCCCCTTTTACTGCGACCTCCACATTTCCCAATTTATCCCATACAGTGAGGTCAAAGTCAGTCGGTAATTGGGATACCGAAAAAAAGTTTCCTCATATGCAGGGTCTGGCCCTGCTTCGAAATTTGAGTGTGTAAACACGCGCATTTCACCCTCCCCTTGAACTTCATTACCTGGCCTAGTTATACTAGCTGCTTCTCTCCTCAGTTCGGCAGTGATAGCTGCTGGGCCTTTTGTAACAGGGTCAATGCTATACCAAAACCGTGGCCTGTTTTTATCTTCAATCACAAAGATACAATCAGACTGAGCTTTTCGTAAAAACACAACCCCTTTGTCAGTTGGCATGATTCCAAGTTGCAATGCTGCCATGCCATCTCGACCTAGGAGGCCACCATTTTCAACATTACTGAAAAACCAGTTACTGGATCAGTTAGTTTTGTTTTTTCTGTCAATCTCTCTGACACATGATGTCCTGAAGCTGACACTACTGATAGTTCTTGTTTTGTCAACCGACTACTGTCAGGCAACTCTTTTTTCTTCAACACAGTTTTGCAAGCTCCTGAATCACACAAAAAGGTACACTTTTCTCCCCTCACCAGCAGAGTCACAAAAGGTTTGTCATCCCACTCAGCTAACATTACTTCAACAGATTCCAAATTTAGCACTTCTCCTTGCGATAGAACCTCTGATCCCTCCACTTCCTCAGAATCATAGTCAGCATCTTCAGTTTTTGTTTTCTGTTCTGTATGTGTGTGTGTGATTGCATGACCTGATTCTGCAGGGGAAGCTAGTCAGAAGTCCTGCTCCTCATCCTTCTCTCTGTCATCATGTTCTCTTTTCTCTCTACGACCGCCTCCACGGCCCCCGCGTCCTCTCCTGCCCCGTCCACCGCCTTGACCTCCGCCCCGCCTGGTGTCCGCAGCTGGAATGAGACTTCTGCATTCTCTGGCGATGTGGCCTCTTTTCCCACAGCGATAGCAAATAATTTCCTTCCTGCGGGACTCAGAAGAGAAAAAGCAACCATCATCATTCTCACCGTCATTATAAAACACCTCTACTTTTTTATGTTTCTTATCTACATTTTCCAGAACTTTTTCAGCGTGTTTAGCATGTGCAAGAATAACCCTTCTCTGCTCTCCTTCCCATCCGACCAAATGTTTTTTTATCCAATTTGCAATCTGTGGTTTTAAACCCCTCAGAAGGCAAGATGTTAAGTGCGACTCGTAGCGTGGATTAACCCCATCTCCGATTCGCGGCTCCAGCCCACTGTGTCCATTAAATGCTTCCGTGAGCCTGGCAGCATATTGTGCTACTGTCTCTTTCTCCTCTTGTACCACAGTATCAATTTCAGCCCAATCATTTCTCCGGCCAAATGTTTCCCGAAGAGTATCTGCCATTTGGTTCAGCTGTGGACCGAGCCCGAGTGTTCTATCTCGGTCCCACAGGAGCGGCTCACCGTTTTGCCCCATAGGTCTCCAAACAACATTTACACTCGCCCAATCAGTAGTCAAACTTTGCATGAGACAGTTAGTCATTTCTTCCCCGTTCTTCTCACCTCACAAAGGAATCCGTGGGGCTCCCGACCCTCTCCAGCCCGCAAGTGCCTTTATCTCTGAACGTAGCAGGAAAAGGATTTTGTAACCTATGTTGTGCACTCTACTCCGCTCCGGCTTGGAAAGAGGGCCGAGAAACACATCCAGGAATCCGGCTCGAAGGACCAAAATGATAGGTAAAAATTACCAAATAGACTGAGGTTAGCTGAAGTCAAGCGTCTCTTTAATCCAAACCAAACATATATTGTAGACACGGAGAGTAGGCAGAGTCTCTGTGGAGAATTCTGACAAGACAAAGGAAAGTCACTAGTATATATTGACGGCCTTGATGCCCTGGGGAGGCACCTCTAGTTGTTTACAGATTCCTTCTAACAGACCTAGACAAAGCTTTACAGAGCTCTCGGTTCACATGATGACCATGATGTCCATATGTCTATAATAGTGTTCCCCTCAAGGCCCTGCCGCCAAACATATACATACATATGACCATACCTACTTAACTAATACATGAATTTTTCAGTTTCTATCAATTCCAATGTTATTCCACTCAAGCTAGTCACTTTTCATCATATTTGATCCAGACTCACACCGAATGCATGATTCTGCTAGCAGACTCACGGCACACACAGCATATGCTTTTTTATATGTTTCTATCAATTTCAATGTTATTCCACTCAAACTAGTCACTTTTCATCATATACGATCCAGACTCACACCTAATGCTTGATTGTATTAGCAGAGTCATGGCACACAACGAAATGTGTCTTTTCATGTGTAAAAATTACCAAATAGACTGAGGTTGGTTAAAGTCAAGCGTCTCTTTAATCCAAACCAAACATATATTGTAGACACGGAGAGTACGCAGAGTCTCCATGGAGAATTCTGACAAGACAAAGGAAAGTCACTAGTATATATTGACGGCCTTGATGCCCTGGGGAGGCACCTCTAGTTGTTTACAGATTCCTTCACGGCACATACAGCATATGCTTTTTTATATGTTTCTGTCAATTTCAATGTTATTCCACTCAAACTTGTCACTTTTCATCATATTCGATCCAGACTCACACCGAATGCGTGATTGTATTAGCAGAGTCAAGGCACACACAGCATATGCTTTTTTATATGTTTCTGTCAATTTCAATGTTATTCCAAACAAACTTGTCACTTTTCATCATATTCGATCCAGACTCACACCGAATGCGTGATTGTATTAGCAGAGTCAAGGCACACACAGCATATGCTTTTTTATATGTTTCTATCAATTTCAATGTTATTCCACTCAAACTAGTCACTTTTCATCATATTCGATCCAGACTCACACTGAATGCGTGATTGTATTAGCAGAGTCAAGGCACACACAGCATATGCTTTTTTATATGTTTCTATCAATTTCAATGTTATTCCACTCAAACTAGTCACTTTTCATCATATTCGATCCAGACTCACACTGAATGCGTGATTGTATTAGCAGAGTCAAGGCACACACAGCATATGCTTTTTTATATGTTTCTGTCAATTTCAATGTTATTCCAAACAAACTTGTCACTTTTCATCATATTCGATCCAGACTCACACCGAATGCGTGATTGTATTAGCAGAGTCAAGGCACACACAGCATATGCTTTTTTATATGTTTCTATCAATTTCAATGTTATTCCACTCAAACTAGTCACTTTTCATCATATTCGATCCAGACTCACACCGAATGCGTGATTCTGCTAGCAGAGTCACGGCACACACAGCATATGCTTTTTTCTCCACTGCTGTGAAAAGGTAAACAAAGTGGAAAAGGCATACTGACTGTCTGTCCAGATCGTGACCTTCTTATCTTTCCCTAACCTGCACGCCGCTGACAATGCAACTAATTCTGCTGCCTGGGCAGAGAAATTAGAAGGCAAAGCTCCAGACTCTAATACTTCATGCAGTGTAACTACAGCATAACCAACTCTGTTAATCCCATCTACATGTTTGCTTGCAGAACCATCTACAAACATCACAATGTCTGCATCAGGTAAAGGTGTGTCAATCAAATCAGCGCGAGGTAGGGTTAATTCATCGGTAATTGCCATACAATCATGAGGAATCCCTTCTACAGGTGTTGGAAGGAGCGTAGCTGGATTCAAAGCCGTACATCTCTCAATGGTCAAGTTTGGCTGGCCTAACAATGTGGCTATGCAAGATAAGTGTCTTGCTGGTGACATGTGTGAATGTTTGTGTTCCAGCAATAGCAAAGAGACAGCATGTGGCACTCTAAGAGTCAGTGGCCTAAACAAAACTAAGGCAGCTGAGGTCTGCACTGCCATAGCCGCTGCCACCACCGCCTGCAGGCATCCGGGCAGGGCTCTGCTTACTGGGTCAAGTCTGGAGGAATAGAAAGCAACAGGTCTTAATTTATCCCCATACTCCTGTAACAGGACAGATGTCATAAAACCATTTTTGCAATCCACTGTTTGTATGAAATCCTTTTTCATGTTAGGTAAGGCAAGTACAGATGAAGAAGCTATCAACTGCTTTAACTTTGTGAAAGCCTGCTCGCCCTCCTCAGTCCACACCACCTTATCTGAAGCAGCCATTGCTTTACCATAAATCATATTCTGTAATGGTTGTGCAATTTCGGCATAATTAGCAATCCATAACCTGCAGAAGTTGCAAGTACCAAGAAAAGACATCATCTCTCGCTTTGTTGTAGGCTGTGGTAACTGCAGAATAGTTGTTTTTCTCTGCTCATCCAACACACGGCCTTCAGGAGTTAGCGTGTAGCCTAAATATTTCACCTCCTGACTCCACAGCTGGAGTTTAGACTTAGAGACTTTAACACCAGCTGCAGCTAGATATCTCAACAAGGCCAAAGTCATGTTTTTGCACTTTTGCTGCGAGCTAGAAGTCACAAGAATATCGTCAACATAAGTCAAAATCTGTGACTCCTCTTCAGGAGGTTCAAAAAGGTCAATACATTTTTTAATTTCTTGTGAAAAGATAGTAGGGCTATCTTGAAACCCTTGAGGAAGTCTTGAATACGTCAATCGTCTGTGTTTAAACGTGAACGCAAACCAAAACTGTGACTCAGGGCTCAAAGGAATGGTAACAAATGCGTTTGTCAAATCAATCACTGAGTACCAGACATTAGTGGGTTTTATGTTGTTCAAAAGAGTGTAGGGATCTGGCACGTTTGGAGCTCGCGGAATCACAGCTCGGTTCACAGCTTGTAAATCATTTACTAACCGCCACCCGGAAGTAGCTTTTTTCACAGGCAGAATTGGTGTGTTGCAGGGTGAGTCAGGACAATCAACTAAAACCCCTTGTTTTATCAAACTGTCTATCACTTCTGAAATACCTTCCTCAGCTTCCGGCTTCAAAGGATATTGTTTGACAAACGGTCTATAAGAGCTTTTAGGTTTAATGGTAACAGGTGTGGCAGTACGTAACAACCCGATATCACCATCTTTCCCTGTACTCCAAAGTTCAGAAGGTAACTCTTCTAACTCTTTTTCCTGCTCCTCTGTCAGCAAACACACTTTGTCCTGCAATGATCACAAAGAGGGCTGCAAATGAGTTGTGGCTGCTCCCACTGTTACCCAATTCAGCGCCTTCTTGTACAGACCGTGTCGCTGGTGGAAAAACACACCGTCCCCCCCGACTCATTCTGCACCCAACCTTTTAAGGCCCTCTCCCCCAACTCCACTAACGCACCGACGTCCGTCCAGTGCATCTTAGGGGCCTTAGCAAGACCAATATGGGGCAGGGAATGACCTCTGTACACTCTGTCCAGTTGCTCATCCCCTTTTACTGCGACCCCCACATTTCCCAATTTATCCCAGTACAGTGAGGTCAAAGTCAGTCGGTAATTGGGATACCGAAAAAAAGTTTCCTCATATGCAGGGTCTGGCCCTGCTTCGAAATTTGAGTGTGTAAACACGCGCATTTCACCCTCCCCTTGAACTTCATTACCTGGCCTAGTTATACTAGCTGCTTCTCTCCTCAGTTCGGCAGTGATAGCTGCTGGGCCTTTTGTAACAGGGTCAATGCTATACCAAAACCGTGGCCTGTTTCTATCTTCAATCACAAAGATACAATCAGACTGAGCTTTTCGTAAAAACACAACCCCTTTGTCAGTTGGCATGATTCCAAGTTGCAATGCTGCCATGCCATCTCGACCTAGGAGGCCACCATTTTCAACATTACTGAAAAACCAGTTACTGGATCAGTTAGTTTTGTTTTTTCTGTCAATCTCTCTGACACATGATGTCCTGAAGCTGACACTACTGATAGTTCTTGTTTTGTCAACCGACTACTGTCAGGCAACTCTTTTTTCTTCAACACAGTTTTGCAAGCTCCTGAATCACACAAAAAGGTACACTTTTCTCCCCTCACCAGCAGAGTCACAAAAGGTTTGTCATCCCACTCAGCTAACATTACTTCAACAGATTCCAAATTTAGCACTTCTCCTTGCGATAGAACCTCTGATCCCTCCACTTCCTCAGAATCATAGTCAGCATCTTCAGTTTTTGTTTTCTGTTCTGTATGTGTGTGTGTGATTGCATGACCTGATTCTGCAGGGGAAGCTAGTCAGAAGTCCTGCTCCTCATCCTTCTCTCTGTCATCATGTTCTCTTTTCTCTCTACGACCGCCTCCACGGCCCCCGCGTCCTCTCCTGCCCCGTCCACCGCCTTGACCTCCGCCCCGCCTGGTGTCCGCAGCTGGAATGAGACTTCTGCATTCTCTGGCGATGTGGCCTCTTTTCCCACAGCGATAGCAAATAATTTCCTTCCTGCGGGACTCAGAAGAGAAAAAGCAACCATCATCATTCTCACCGTCATTATAAAACACCTCTACTTTTTTATGTTTCTTATCTACATTTTCCAGAACTTTTTCAGCGTGTTTAGCATGTGCAAGAATAACCCTTCTCTGCTCTCCTTCCCATCCGACCAAATGTTTTTTTATCCAATTTGCAATCTGTGGTTTTAAACCCCTCAGAAGGCAAGATGTTAAGTGCGACTCGTAGCGTGGATTAACCCCATCTCCGATTCGCGGCTCCAGCCCACTGTGTCCATTAAATGCTTCCGTGAGCCTGGCAGCATATTGTGCTACTGTCTCTTTCTCCTCTTGTACCACAGTATCAATTTCAGCCCAATCATTTCTCCGGCCAAATGTTTCCCGAAGAGTATCTGCCATTTGGTTCAGCTGTGGACCGAGCCCGAGTGTTCTATCTCGGTCCCACAGGAGCGGCTCACCGTTTTGCCCCATAGGTCTCCAAACAACATTTACACTCGCCCAATCAGTAGTCAAACTTTGCATGAGACAGTTAGTCATTTCTTCCCCGTTCTTCTCACCTCACAAAGGAATCCGTGGGGCTCCCGACCCTCTCCAGCCCGCAAGTGCCTTTATCTCTGAACGTAGCAGGAAAAGGATTTTGTAACCTATGTTGTGCACTCTACTCCGCTCCGGCTTGGAAAGAGGGCCGAGAAACACATCCAGGAATCCGGCTCGAAGGACCAAAATGATAGGTAAAAATTACCAAATAGACTGAGGTTAGCTGAAGTCAAGCGTCTCTTTAATCCAAACCAAACATATATTGTAGACACGGAGAGTAGGCAGAGTCTCTGTGGAGAATTCTGACAAGACAAAGGAAAGTCACTAGTATATATTGACGGCCTTGATGCCCTGGGGAGGCACCTCTAGTTGTTTACAGATTCCTTCTAACAGACCTAGACAAAGCTTTACAGAGCTCTCGGTTCACATGATGACCATGATGTCCATATGTCTATAATAGTGTTCCCCTCAAGGCCCTGCCGCCAAACATATACATACATATGACCATACCTACTTAACTAATACATGAATTTTTCAGTTTCTATCAATTCCAATGTTATTCCACTCAAGCTAGTCACTTTTCATCATATTTGATCCAGACTCACACCGAATGCATGATTCTGCTAGCAGACTCACGGCACACACAGCATATGCTTTTTTATATGTTTCTATCAATTTCAATGTTATTCCACTCAAACTAGTCACTTTTCATCATATACGATCCAGACTCACACCTAATGCTTGATTGTATTAGCAGAGTCATGGCACACAACGAAATGTGTCTTTTCATGTGTAAAAATTACCAAATAGACTGAGGTTGGTTAAAGTCAAGCGTCTCTTTAATCCAAACCAAACATATATTGTAGACACGGAGAGTACGCAGAGTCTCCATGGAGAATTCTGACAAGACAAAGGAAAGTCACTAGTATATATTGACGGCCTTGATGCCCTGGGGAGGCACCTCTAGTTGTTTACAGATTCCTTCACGGCACATACAGCATATGCTTTTTTATATGTTTCTGTCAATTTCAATGTTATTCCACTCAAACTTGTCACTTTTCATCATATTCGATCCAGACTCACACCGAATGCGTGATTGTATTAGCAGAGTCAAGGCACACACAGCATATGCTTTTTTATATGTTTCTGTCAATTTCAATGTTATTCCAAACAAACTTGTCACTTTTCATCATATTCGATCCAGACTCACACCGAATGCGTGATTGTATTAGCAGAGTCAAGGCACACACAGCATATGCTTTTTTATATGTTTCTATCAATTTCAATGTTATATACTCAAACTAGTCACTTTTCATCATATTCGATCCGGACTCACACCGAACGCTTGATTGTATTAGAAGAGTCAAGGCACACACAGCATATGCTTTGTTATACGTTTCTATCAATTTCAATGTTATTCCACTCAAACTAGTCACTTTTCATCATATTCGATCCAGACTCACACTGAATGCGTGATTGTATTAGCAGAGTCAAGGCACACACAGCATATGCTTTTTTATATGTTTCTGTCAATTTCAATGTTATTCCAAACAAACTTGTCACTTTTCATCATATTCGATCCAGACTCACACCGAATGCGTGATTGTATTAGCAGAGTCAAGGCACACACAGCATATGCTTTTTTATATGTTTCTATCAATTTCAATGTTATTCCACTCAAACTAGTCACTTTTCATCATATTCGATCCAGACTCACACCGAATGCGTGATTCTGCTAGCAGAGTCACGGCACACACAGCATATGCTTTTTTCTCCACTGCTGTGAAAAGGTAAACAAAGTGGAAAAGGCATACTGACTGTCTGTCCAGATCGTGACCTTCTTATCTTTCCCTAACCTGCACGCCGCTGACAATGCAACTAATTCTGCTGCCTGGGCAGAGAAATTAGAAGGCAAAGCTCCAGACTCTAATACTTCATGCAGTGTAACTACAGCATAACCAACTCTGTTAATCCCATCTACATGTTTGCTTGCAGAACCATCTACAAACATCACAATGTCTGCATCAGGTAAAGGTGTGTCAATCAAATCAGCGCGAGGTAGGGTTAATTCATCGGTAATTGCCATACAATCATGAGGAATCCCTTCTACAGGTGTTGGAAGGAGCGTAGCTGGATTCAAAGCCGTACATCTCTCAATGGTCAAGTTTGGCTGGCCTAACAATGTGGCTATGCAAGATAAGTGTCTTGCTGGTGACATGTGTGAATGTTTGTGTTCCAGCAATAGCAAAGAGACAGCATGTGGCACTCTAAGAGTCAGTGGCCTAAACAAAACTAAGGCAGCTGAGGTCTGCACTGCCATAGCCGCTGCCACCACCGCCTGCAGGCATCCGGGCAGGGCTCTGCTTACTGGGTCAAGTCTGGAGGAATAGAAAGCAACAGGTCTTAATTTATCCCCATACTCCTGTAACAGGACAGATGTCATAAAACCATTTTTGCAATCCACTGTTTGTATGAAATCCTTTTTCATGTTAGGTAAGGCAAGTACAGATGAAGAAGCTATCAACTGCTTTAACTTTGTGAAAGCCTGCTCGCCCTCCTCAGTCCACACCACCTTATCTGAAGCAGCCATTGCTTTACCATAAATCATATTCTGTAATGGTTGTGCAATTTCGGCATAATTAGCAATCCATAACCTGCAGAAGTTGCAAGTACCAAGAAAAGACATCATCTCTCGCTTTGTTGTAGGCTGTGGTAACTGCAGAATAGTTGTTTTTCTCTGCTCATCCAACACACGGCCTTCAGGAGTTAGCGTGTAGCCTAAATATTTCACCTCCTGACTCCACAGCTGGAGTTTAGACTTAGAGACTTTAACACCAGCTGCAGCTAGATATCTCAACAAGGCCAAAGTCATGTTTTTGCACTTTTGCTGCGAGCTAGAAGTCACAAGAATATCGTCAACATAAGTCAAAATCTGTGACTCCTCTTCAGGAGGTTCAAAAAGGTCAATACATTTTTTAATTTCTTGTGAAAAGATAGTAGGGCTATCTTGAAACCCTTGAGGAAGTCTTGAATACGTCAATCGTCTGTGTTTAAACGTGAACGCAAACCAAAACTGTGACTCAGGGCTCAAAGGAATGGTAACAAATGCGTTTGTCAAATCAATCACTGAGTACCAGACATTAGTGGGTTTTATGTTGTTCAAAAGAGTGTAGGGATCTGGCACGTTTGGAGCTCGCGGAATCACAGCTCGGTTCACAGCTTGTAAATCATTTACTAACCGCCACCCGGAAGTAGCTTTTTTCACAGGCAGAATTGGTGTGTTGCAGGGTGAGTCAGGACAATCAACTAAAACCCCTTGTTTTATCAAACTGTCTATCACTTCTGAAATACCTTCCTCAGCTTCCGGCTTCAAAGGATATTGTTTGACAAACGGTCTATAAGAGCTTTTAGGTTTAATGGTAACAGGTGTGGCAGTACGTAACAACCCGATATCACCATCTTTCCCTGTACTCCAAAGTTCAGAAGGTAACTCTTCTAACTCTTTTTCCTGCTCCTCTGTCAGCAAACACACTTTGTCCTGCAATGATCACAAAGAGGGCTGCAAATGAGTTGTGGCTGCTCCCACTGTTACCCAATTCAGCGCCTTCTTGTACAGACCGTGTCGCTGGTGGAAAAACACACCGTCCCCCCCGACTCATTCTGCACCCAACCTTTTAAGGCCCTCTCCCCCAACTCCACTAACGCACCGACGTCCGTCCAGTGCATCTTAGGGGCCTTAGCAAGACCAATATGGGGCAGGGAATGACCTCTGTACACTCTGTCCAGTTGCTCATCCCCTTTTACTGCGACCCCCACATTTCCCAATTTATCCCAGTACAGTGAGGTCAAAGTCAGTCGGTAATTGGGATACCGAAAAAAAGTTTCCTCATATGCAGGGTCTGGCCCTGCTTCGAAATTTGAGTGTGTAAACACGCGCATTTCACCCTCCCCTTGAACTTCATTACCTGGCCTAGTTATACTAGCTGCTTCTCTCCTCAGTTCGGCAGTGATAGCTGCTGGGCCTTTTGTAACAGGGTCAATGCTATACCAAAACCGTGGCCTGTTTCTATCTTCAATCACAAAGATACAATCAGACTGAGCTTTTCGTAAAAACACAACCCCTTTGTCAGTTGGCATGATTCCAAGTTGCAATGCTGCCATGCCATCTCGACCTAGGAGGCCACCATTTTCAACATTACTGAAAAACCAGTTACTGGATCAGTTAGTTTTGTTTTTTCTGTCAATCTCTCTGACACATGATGTCCTGAAGCTGACACTACTGATAGTTCTTGTTTTGTCAACCGACTACTGTCAGGCAACTCTTTTTTCTTCAACACAGTTTTGCAAGCTCCTGAATCACACAAAAAGGTACACTTTTCTCCCCTCACCAGCAGAGTCACAAAAGGTTTGTCATCCCACTCAGCTAACATTACTTCAACAGATTCCAAATTTAGCACTTCTCCTTGCGATAGAACCTCTGATCCCTCCACTTCCTCAGAATCATAGTCAGCATCTTCAGTTTTTGTTTTCTGTTCTGTATGTGTGTGTGTGATTGCATGACCTGATTCTGCAGGGGAAGCTAGTCAGAAGTCCTGCTCCTCATCCTTCTCTCTGTCATCATGTTCTCTTTTCTCTCTACGACCGCCTCCACGGCCCCCGCGTCCTCTCCTGCCCCGTCCACCGCCTTGACCTCCGCCCCGCCTGGTGTCCGCAGCTGGAATGAGACTTCTGCATTCTCTGGCGATGTGGCCTCTTTTCCCACAGCGATAGCAAATAATTTCCTTCCTGCGGGACTCAGAAGAGAAAAAGCAACCATCATCATTCTCACCGTCATTATAAAACACCTCTACTTTTTTATGTTTCTTATCTACATTTTCCAGAACTTTTTCAGCGTGTTTAGCATGTGCAAGAATAACCCTTCTCTGCTCTCCTTCCCATCCGACCAAATGTTTTTTTATCCAATTTGCAATCTGTGGTTTTAAACCCCTCAGAAGGCAGGATGTTAAGTGCGACTCGTAGCGTGGATTAACCCCATCTCCGATTCGCGGCTCCAGCCCACTGTGTCCATTAAATGCTTCCGTGAGCCTGGCAGCATATTGTGCTACTGTCTCTTTCTCCTCTTGTACCACAGTATCAATTTCAGCCCAATCATTTCTCCGGCCAAATGTTTCCCGAAGAGTATCTGCCATTTGGTTCAGCTGTGGACCGAGCCCGAGTGTTCTATCTCGGTCCCACAGGAGCGGCTCACCGTTTTGCCCCATAGGTCTCCAAACAACATTTACACTCGCCCAATCAGTAGTCAAACTTTGCATGAGACAGTTAGTCATTTCTTCCCCGTTCTTCTCACCTCACAAAGGAATCCGTGGGGCTCCCGACCCTCTCCAGCCCGCAAGCGCCTTTATCTCTGAACGTAGCAGGAAAAGGATTTTGTAACCTATGTTGTGCACTCTACTCCGCTCCGGCTTGGAAAGAGGGCCGAGAAACACATCCAGGAATCCGGCTCGAAGGACCAAAATGATAGGTAAAAATTACCAAATAGACTGAGGTTAGCTGAAGTCAAGCGTCTCTTTAATCCAAACCAAACATATATTGTAGACACGGAGAGTAGGCAGAGTCTCTGTGGAGAATTCTGACAAGACAAAGGAAAGTCACTAGTATATATTGACGGCCTTGATGCCCTGGGGAGGCACCTCTAGTTGTTTACAGATTCCTTCTAACAGACCTAGACAAAGCTTTACAGAGCTCTCGGTTCACATGATGACCATGATGTCCATATGTCTATAATAGTGTTCCCCTCAAGGCCCTGCCGCCAAACATATACATACATATGACCATACCTACTTAACTAATACATGAATTTTTCAGTTTCTATCAATTCCAATGTTATTCCACTCAAACTAGTCACTTTTCATCATATTTGATCCAGACTCACACCGAATGCGTGATTCTGCTAGCAGACTCACGGCACACACAGCATATGCTTTTTTATATGTTTCTATCAATTTCAATGTTATTCCACTCAAACTAGTCACTTTTCATCATATACGATCCAGACTCACACCTAATGCTTGATTGTATTAGCAGAGTCATGGCACACAACGAAATGTGTCTTTTCATGTGTAAAAATTACCAAATAGACTGAGGTTGGTTAAAGTCAAGCGTCTCTTTAATCCAAACCAAACATATATTGTAGACACGGAGAGTACGCAGAGTCTCCATGGAGAATTCTGACAAGACAAAGGAAAGTCACTAGTATATATTGACGGCCTTGATGCCCTGGGGAGGCACCTCTAGTTGTTTACAGATTCCTTCACGGCACACACAGCATATGCTTTTTTATATGTTTCTGTCAATTTCAATGTTATTCCAAACAAACTTGTCACTTTTCATCATATTCGATCCAGACTCACACCGAATGCGTGATTGTATTAGCAGAGTCAAGGCACACACAGCATATGCTTTTTTATATGTTTCTATCAATTTCAATGTTATTCCACTCAAACTAGTCACTTTTCATCATATTCGATCCAGACTCACACCGAATGCGTGATTCTGCTAGCAGAGTCACGGCACACACAGCATATGCTTTTTTATATGTTTCTATCAATTTCAATGTTATTCCACTCAAACTAGTCACTTTTCATCATATTCGATCCAGACTCACACCGAATGCGTGATTGTATTAGCAGAGTCAAGGCACACACAGCATATGCTTTTTTATATGTTTCTGTCAATTTCAATGTTATTCCAAACAAACTTGTCACTTTTCATCATATTCGATCCAGACTCACACCGAATGCGTGATTGTATTAGCAGAGTCAAGGCACACACAGCATATGCTTTTTTATATGTTTCTATCAATTTCAATGTTATTCCACTCAAACTAGTCACTTTTCATCATATTCGATCCAGACTCACACCGAATGCATGATTCTGCTAGCAGAGTCACGGCACACACAGCATATGCTTTTTTATATGTTTCTATCAATTTCAATGTTATTCCACTCAAACTAGTCACTTTTCATCATATTCGATCCAGACTCACACCGAATGCGTGATTGTATTGGCAGAGTCATGGCACACAACAACATGTGTTTTTTCATGTGTCTCTGTCAATTTCGCTGCTATGCCACACAAACTAGTCACTTTTCACCAGAATCGATGCAGACTCATCCCAAATGCTTAATTCTACTAGCAGAGTGATGGCACACACAACAGTTGCAGGAAAATCAATTTCACTGCTGTTCCACACAAACTAGTAATTTTTCATTAGATTTGAGCCAGAATCATCCCAAATCAGTAATTTTATGACCATATTCATCCCACAGAGCCTTTCCACTGTCATTAATAAAATATGAGTGGATTTTCATCACCTCTGAGTGAAAATCATCCAAAATCACTGATTCTATGGCAGGCAATCGGCAGGAATAGCAACAAGACTGAAAATCAGTTTTCCACGAGTAAGGGTAATGAGAAAAAAAAATGCTACTGTTAAAATAATCAAAATTTAGGATTGTAAATCAATTAAAGACCATTTCATTCTATGATTCATTCTCATTTCGTCTTCCCCTATTAATGCTTTTCAGTTCATGAATTAGCTTGAAAATGACTTAACACCGCCATCTACAGGCGTTATGCCACTTTGTCATTATTACGAGATAGTAAGTCATTATTATGAGATAGTAAGTCATTATTATGAGATTCTATACTAGAAATAAATATTTAATCACGGTGGTCCGACCTGTCTGACGTTTCTGCTGGCTTTATTGTATGTACTGTGTTGCTTTGCTAGTGTCTGTGGTTTGTTTTGTATAAATGAAGCTTGAGATGCGCGTGGCTGCTGCGTCGCTTCATCTAGAGATTCAAGATCTCGCCTATTTTCGCCGCGTGACCGCGGTTCTCAGCAGAAATAGACAGGGAACATGATAGAAAGATCGGGCTGCCAGTGGCAGAAACGCCGCAGCAGACACGCTTCCAGTGTGGACGCTACAAGCCTGCGCGACGCAGCAGTTGCACAGGCGATGCACAGGCACTGCTGAGGTTCACGCATCCGGTGTGTCCCAGGGGTTACACCCTCACACACACTGAAAAACCCGAACCCTTTTCCACTCTTAATCGTTACCCACCCATACACAGCAAAACTTAACCACCCTTCAGTTGAGATCATATCTCAGCTCCCGCTGCATTCTCCATCAGCGGTGCCGGTGACACGGCGCAGCTAGCGTAAAAATATATGTGAAGTTTGCGGACGTAATAGCTAAGTCTGTCCGTGGAAAAATTAACGGATTCAATCAACGATGTCTTAGTTACAACAAGATTAAGCTAGCAAAGCAGTTTTGTGTTTATATGTGAGGTATTTATTCAGTCTGGGAAACGCCATGATTTCTAGAAAGCATTAGCCCAAGTTGGACGCTCGACTGCATCACTGAAGCACACCCTCTCTGTAATATTGTTTAATTAAGAATGTGATATTCTATCGTCATAAGCCGACACAACAAAGCTCAGAACAAATAAGCCTACAGGGCCATAAGCGAACATCAAAGAGCTCAACACCACAACGAAGTGCACAGACATTTTTTTAAGGATACTAGCCCATTCTGTGACAACTTTATGACAACAACCTCAATCGATCAAGCACAACAATATGGCTAATGCACGGACCAGAACCACCAAGGCAGGATGATAAAATATGCTTTCACTCACCAGCAGACGGCTCAGAAAAGGACAGCATGGCGGTTTTTCCTCTTGGCAAACTTCACCACGTTGAACCCGCGGTTAATTTTACCAGTTTGAGCAGCAGTTTGAGTGATGACAGTATTCCGTGGCTGGTGGGCTCCGAGGCGCTTTATTTCCAGTTTCTCCTCCAAATAAAGGGATTATGACGTGTGCTCAACTATGAAATCCACTTTAATTTTCCCAAGTTAGCTGGTGTTAGCTAAGAAAGTCTTCCCTCTTTTGCCGACTATAAATTCCAAGCCTGCGCTGTAGCCCCACTGCAGCATCATTTGAAATATTTCACCGTTTGAATGGCTATCTGTCAGACAGAGAGCTATCTGATTGGCTATCTATCAGATAGCGAGCCAATCAGCTGTGAAAGATTTCAAATGATGCTGCGGTGGGGCTACGGGTAGCAACCACCATAGCAACGATAGAAAGCCTGCAAGAATCTCCGTAATAACTGACAAACTAAACATCATATACATTTATAATGATAATAATAATAATCTCTATCATAATATTAAAAATAATGAAATAAAGTAGTATTAAAATTAAACTGAAATTCAAAATCTGTTTACAGAATAGCATAGCTTTTAAATGGGCTATAAAGTTGAAATAAAATATTGACTGTACAAAGGAAATATGGACTGTGCTATGGACAAAGAAACGAAGTGTATGAAATATATGAAAGTGACAAGAGAATAAATTAAACATAAATAATTAATGAATAAAATTGATAAATAATTACATTATATAAGAATGGAGGTTGATTAAAATGCACAATCTTAAGTCCAGTTTGATGAATATTACGGAAGTGAAAGTGTAGGGCTTAAATGAGGGATGTGAAACGTAAGGTTCATTTTCATAACCCCGTCTTCATCCTGTTTACACTCATGCACAAGGCTGGAGTGCTTTATAGGATGCCGTGACTCAATATTAATTGAGGATGACTTTTTAAAGAAAGATGATTTTATATTAAATATACTCAGCCACATATTCATGGCAATATATAATTAAATGAGAAACTTCACTCAATCACAGGCTATAAAACACCTTTTCTTAACCGAGATAGTGGCGTTTGGATAGGCCTACAGGTTGCCGTGGACAGCAGCATTCGGTCACGACTCACGCATTCGGTGTGAGTCTGGATCGATGTCTGGATATGATGAAAAGTGACTAATTTGAGTGGAATAACATTGAAATTGATAAAAACATATAAAAAAGCATATGCTGTGTGTGCCGTGACTCTGCCAGTACAGCAGAGCGTTTTGGGTGAGTCTGCATCGATTCTGATGAAAAGCGACTACTTTGGGTCCAATAACACTGAAATTGACAAAAACATTTGAAAATGCATGTCCTGTGTGTGTCGTGACTCTGCCAGTGCAGGCTCATGCACACCGTACATGCATTTTCATGTGTTTCTGTCAATTTCAGTGTTATTGGGCCCAAACTAGTGGCTTTTCATCAGAACCGATGCAGACTCACCCAAAACGCTCGGCTGCGCTGGCAGAGTCACGGCGCACGCCGTACATGCATTTTCATGTGTTTCTGTCAATTTCAGTGTTATTGGGCCCAAACTAGTGGCTTTTCATCAGAACCCATGCAGACTCACCCAAAACGCTCGGCTGCGCTGGCAGAGTCACGGCGCACGCCGTACATGCATTTTCATGTGTTTCTGTCAATTTCAGTGTTATTGGGCCCAAACTAGTGGCTTTTCATCAGAACCCATGCAGACTCACCCAAAACGCTCGGCTGCGCTGGCAGAGTCACGGCGCACGCCGTACATGCATTTTCATGTGTTTCTGTCAATTTCAGTGTTATTGGGCCCAAACTAGTGGCTTTTCATCAGAACCCATGCAGACTCACCCAAAACGCTCGGCTGCGCTGGCAGAGTCACGGCGCACGCCGTACATGCATTTTCATGTGTTTCTGTCAATTTCAGTGTTATTGGGCCCAAACTAGTGGCTTTTCATCAGAACCCATGCAGACTCACCCAAAACGCTCGGCTGCGCTGGCAGAGTCACGGCTCACGCCGTACATGCATTTTCATGTGTTTCTGTCAATTTCAGTGTTTTTGGGCCCAAACTAGTGGCTTTTCATCAGAACCGATGCAGACTCACCCAAAACGCTCGGCTGCGCTGGCAGAGTCACGGCGCACGCCGTACATGCATTTTCATGTGTTTCTGTCAATTTCAGTGTTATTGGGCCCAAACTAGTGGCTTTTCATCAGAACCCATGCAGACTCACCCAAAACGCTCGGCTGCGCTGGCAGAGTCACGGCGCACGCCGTACATGCATTTTCATGTGTTTCTGTCAATTTCAGTGTTATTGGGCCCAAACTAGTGGCTTTTCATCAGAACCCATGCAGACTCACCCAAAACGCTCGGCTGCGCTGGCAGAGTCACGGCGCACGCCGTACATGCATTTTCATGTGTTTCTGTCAATTTCAGTGTTATTGGGCCCAAACTAGTGGCTTTTCATCAGAACCCATGCAGACTCACCCAAAACGCTCGGCTGCGCTGGCAGAGTCACGGCGCACGCCGTACATGCATTTTCATGTGTTTCTGTCAATTTCAGTGTTATTGGGCCCAAACTAGTGGCTTTTCATCAGAACCCATGCAGACTCACCCAAAACGCTCGGCTGCGCTGGCAGAGTCACGGCGCACGCCGTACATGCATTTTCATGTGTTTCTGTCAATTTCAGTGTTATTGGGCCCAAACTAGTGGCTTTTCATCAGAACCCATGCAGACTCACCCAAAACGCTCGGCTGCGCTGGCAGAGTCACGGCGCACGCCGTACATGCATTTTCATGTGTTTCTGTCAATTTCAGTGTTATTGGGCCCAAACTAGTGGCTTTTCATCAGAACCGATGCAGACTCACCCAAAACGCTCGGCTGCGCTGGCAGAGTCACGGCGCACGCCGTACATGCATTTTCATGTGTTTCTGTCAATTTCAGTGTTATTGGGCCCAAACTAGTGGCTTTTCATCAGAACCGATGCAGACTCACCCAAAACGCTCGGCTGCGCTGGCAGAGTCACGGCGCACGCCGTACATGCATTTTCATGTGTTTCTGTCAATTTCAGTGTTATTGGGCCCAAACTAGTGGCTTTTCATCAGAACCGATGCAGACTCAGCCAAAACGCTCGGCTGCGCTGGCAGAGTCACGGCGCACGCCGTACATGCATTTTCATGTGTTTCTGTCAATTTCAGTGTTATTGGGCCCAAACTAGTGGCTTTTCATCAGAACCCATGCAGACTCACCCAAAACGCTCGGCTGCGCTGGCAGAGTCACGGCGCACGCCGTACATGCATTTTCATGTGTTTCTGTCAATTTCAGTGTTATTGGGCCCAAACTAGTGGCTTTTCATCAGAACCCATGCAGACTCACCCAAAACGCTCGGCTGCGCTGGCAGAGTCACGGCTCACGCCGTACATGCATTTTCATGTGTTTCTGTCAATTTCAGTGTTATTGGGCCCAAACTAGTGGCTTTTCATCAGAACCGATGCAGACTCACCCAAAACGCTCGGCTGCGCTGGCAGAGTCACGGCGCACGCCGTACATGCATTTTCATGTGTTTCTGTCAATTTCAGTGTTATTGGGCCCAAACTAGTGGCTTTTCATCAGAACCCATGCAGACTCACCCAAAACGCTCGGCTGCGCTGGCAGAGTCACGGCGCACGCCGTACATGCATTTTCATGTGTTTCTGTCAATTTCAGTGTTATTGGGCCCAAACTAGTGGCTTTTCATCAGAACCGATGCAGACTCACCCAAAACGCTCGGCTGCGCTGGCAGAGTCACGGCGCACGCCGTACATGCATTTTCATGTGTTTCTGTCAATTTCAGTGTTATTGGGCCCAAACTAGTGGCTTTTCATCAGAACCCATGCAGACTCACCCAAAACGCTCGGCTGCGCTGGCAGAGTCACGGCGCACGCCGTACATGCATTTTCATGTGTTTCTGTCAATTTCAGTGTTATTGGGCCCAAACTAGTGGCTTTTCATCAGAACCCATGCAGACTCACCCAAAACGCTCGGCTGCGCTGGCAGAGTCACGGCGCACGCCGTACATGCATTTTCATGTGTTTCTGTCAATTTCAGTGTTATTGGGCCCAAACTAGTGGCTTTTCATCAGAACCGATGCAGACTCACCCAAAACGCTCGGCTGCGCTGGCAGAGTCACGGCGCACGCCGTACATGCATTTTCATGTGTTTCTGTCAATTTCAGTGTTATTGGGCCCAAACTAGTGGCTTTTCATCAGAACCGATGCAGACTCACCCAAAACGCTCGGCTGCGCTGGCAGAGTCACGGCGCACGCCGTACATGCATTTTCATGTGTTTCTGTCAATTTCAGTGTTATTGGGCCCAAACTAGTGGCTTTTCATCAGAACCCATGCAGACTCACCCAAAACGCTCGGCTGCGCTGGCAGAGTCACGGCGCACGCCGTACATGCATTTTCATGTGTTTCTGTCAATTTCAGTGTTATTGGGCCCAAACTAGTGGCTTTTCATCAGAACCGATGCAGACTCACCCAAAACGCTCGGCTGCGCTGGCAGAGTCACGGCGCACGCCGTACATGCATTTTCATGTGTTTCTGTCAATTTCAGTGTTATTGGGCCCAAACTAGTGGCTTTTCATCAGAACCCATGCAGGCTCACCCAAAACGCTCGGCTGCGCTGGCAGAGTCACGGCGCACGCCGTACATGCATTTTCATGTGTTTCTGTCAATTTCAGTGTTATTGGGCCCAAACTAGTGGCTTTTCATCAGAACCCATGCAGACTCACCCAAAACGCTCGGCTGCGCTGGCAGAGTCACGGCGCACGCCGTACATGCATTTTCATGTGTTTCTGTCAATTTCAGTGTTATTGGGCCCAAACTAGTGGCTTTTCATCAGAACCCATGCAGACTCACCCAAAACGCTCGGCTGCGCTGGCAGGGTCACGGCGCACGCCGTACATGCATTTTCATGTGTTTCTGTCAATTTCAGTGTTATTGGGCCCAAACTAGTGGCTTTTCATCAGAACCGATGCAGACTCACCCAAAACGCTCGGCTGCGCTGGCAGAGTCACGGCGCACGCCGTACATGCATTTTCATGTGTTTCTGTCAATTTCAGTGTTATTGGGCCCAAACTAGTGGCTTTTCATCAGAACCGATGCAGACTCACCCAAAACGCTCGGCTGCGCTGGCAGAGTCACGGCGCACGCCGTACATGCATTTTCATGTGTTTCTGTCAATTTCAGTGTTATTGGGCCCAAACTAGTGGCTTTTCATCAGAACCGATGCAGACTCACCCAAAACGCTCGGCTGCGCTGGCAGAGTCACGGCGCACGCCGTACATGCATTTTCATGTGTTTCTGTCAATTTCAGTGTTATTGGGCCCAAACTAGTGGCTTTTCATCAGAACCCATGCAGACTCACCCAAAACGCTCGGCTGCGCTGGCAGAGTCACGGCGCACGCCGTACATGCATTTTCATGTGTTTCTGTCAATTTCAGTGTTATTGGGCCCAAACTAGTGGCTTTTCATCAGAACCGATGCAGACTCACCCAAAACGCTCGGCTGCGCTGGCAGAGTCACGGCGCACGCCGTACATGCATTTTCATGTGTTTCTGTCAATTTCAGTGTTATTGGGCCCAAACTAGTGGCTTTTCATCAGAACCGATGCAGACTCACCCAAAACGCTCGGCTGCGCTGGCAGAGTCACGGCGCACGCCGTACATGCATTTTCATGTGTTTCTGTCAATTTCAGTGTTATTGGGCCCAAACTAGTGGCTTTTCATCAGAACCGATGCAGACTCAGCCAAAACGCTCGGCTGCGCTGGCAGAGTCACGGCGCACGCCGTACATGCATTTTCATGTGTTTCTGTCAATTTCAGTGTTATTGGGCCCAAACTAGTGGCTTTTCATCAGAACCCATGCAGACTCACCCAAAACGCTCGGCTGCGCTGGCAGAGTCACGGCGCACGCCGTACATGCATTTTCATGTGTTTCTGTCAATTTCAGTGTTATTGGGCCCAAACTAGTGGCTTTTCATCAGAACCGATGCAGACTCACCCAAAACGCTCGGCTGCGCTGGCAGAGTCACGGCGCACGCCGTACATGCATTTTCATGTGTTTCTGTCAATTTCAGTGTTATTGGGCCCAAACTAGTGGCTTTTCATCAGAACCGATGCAGACTCAGCCAAAACGCTCGGCTGCGCTGGCAGAGTCACGGCGCACGCCGTACATGCATTTTCATGTGTTTCTGTCAATTTCAGTGTTATTGGGCCCAAACTAGTGGCTTTTCATCAGAACCGATGCAGACTCACCCAAAACGCTCGGCTGCGCTGGCAGAGTCACGGCGCACGCCGTACATGCATTTTCATGTGTTTCTGTCAATTTCAGTGTTATTGGGCCCAAACTAGCTTTTCATCAGAACCGATGCAGACTCAGCCAAAACGCTCGGCTGCGCTGGCAGAGTCACGGCGCACGCCGTACATGCATTTTCATGTGTTTCTGTCAATTTCAGTGTTATTGGGCCCAAACTAGTGGCTTTTCATCAGAACCCATGCAGACTCACCCAAAACGCTCGGCTGCGCTGGCAGAGTCACGGCGCACGCCGTACATGCATTTTCATGTGTTTCTGTCAATTTCAGTGTTATTGGGCCCAAACTAGTGGCTTTTCATCAGAACCCATGCAGACTCACCCAAAACGCTCGGCTGCGCTGGCAGAGTCACGGCGCACACCGTACATGCATTTTCATGTGTTTCTGTCAATTTCAGTGTTATTGGGCCCAAACTAGTGGCTTTTCATCAGAACCGATGCAGACTCACCCAAAACGCTCGGCTGCGCTGGCAGAGTCACGGCGCACGCCGTACATGCATTTTCATGTGTTTCTGTCAATTTCAGTGTTATTGGGCCCAAACTAGTGGCTTTTCATCAGAACCCATGCAGACTCACCCAAAACGCTGGGCTGCGCTGGCAGAGTCACGGCGCACGCCGTACATGCATTTTCATGTGTTTCTGTCAATTTCAGTGTTATTGGGCCCAAACTAGTGGCTTTTCATCAGAACCGATGCAGACTCACCCAAAACGCTCGGCTGCGCTGGCAGAGTCACGGCGCACGCCGTACATGCATTTTCATGTGTTTCTGTCAATTTCAGTGTTATTGGGCCCAAACTAGTGGCTTTTCATCAGAACCGATGCAGACTCACCCAAAACGCTCGGCTGCGCTGGCAGAGTCACGGCGCACGCCGTACATGCATTTTCATGTGTTTCTGTCAATTTCAGTGTTATTGGGCCCAAACTAGTGGCTTTTCATCAGAACCGATGCAGACTCACCCAAAACGCTCGGCTGCGCTGGCAGAGTCACGGCGCACGCCGTACATGCATTTTCATGTGTTTCTGTCAATTTCAGTGTTATTGGGCCCAAACTAGTGGCTTTTCATCAGAACCCATGCAGACTCACCCAAAACGCTCGGCTGCGCTGGCAGAGTCACGGCGCACGCCGTACATGCATTTTCATGTGTTTCTGTCAATTTCAGTGTTATTGGGCCCAAACTAGTGGCTTTTCATCAGAACCGATGCAGACTCACCCAAAACGCTCGGCTGCCCTGGCAGAGTCACGGCGCACGCCATACATGCATTTTCATGTGTTTCTGTCAATTTCAGTGTTATTGGGCCCAAACTAGTGGCTTTTCATCAGAACCCATGCAGACTCACCCAAAACGCTCGGCTGCGCTGGCAGAGTCACGGCGCACGCCGTACATGCATTTTCATGTGTTTCTGTCAATTTCAGTGTTATTGGGCCCAAACTAGTGGCTTTTCATCAGAACCGATGCAGACTCACCCAAAACGCTCGGCTGCGCTGGCAGAGTCACGGCGCACGCCGTACATGCATTTTCATGTGTTTTCTGTCAATTTCAGTGTTATTGGGCCCAAACTAGTGGCTTTTCATCAGAACCCATGCAGACTCACCCAAAACGCTCGGCTGCGCTGGCAGAGTCACGGCGCACGCCGTACATGCATTTTCATGTGTTTCTGTCAATTTCAGTGTTATTGGGCCCAAACTAGTGGCTTTTCATCAGAACCCATGCAGACTCACCCAAAACGCTCGGCTGCGCTGGCAGAGTCACGGCGCACGCCGTACATGCATTTTCATGTGTTTCTGTCAATTTCAGTGTTATTGGGCCCAAACTAGTGGCTTTTCATCAGAACCCATGCAGACTCACCCAAAACGCTCGGCTGCGCTGGCAGAGTCACGGCGCACGCCGTACATGCATTTTCATGTGTTTCTGTCAATTTCAGTGTTATTGGGCCCAAACTAGTGGCTTTTCATCAGAACCCATGCAGGACTCACCCAAAACGCTCGGCTGCGCTGGCAGAGTCACGGCGCACGCCGTACATGCATTTTCATGTGTTTCTGTCAATTTCAGTGTTATTGGGCCCAAACTAGTGGCTTTTCATCAGAACCGATGCAGACTCAGCCAAAACGCTCGGCTGCGCTGGCAGAGTCACGGCGCACGCCGTACATGCATTTTCATGTGTTTCTGTCAATTTCAGTGTTATTGGGCCCAAACTAGTGGCTTTTCATCAGAACCGATGCAGACTCACCCAAAACGCTCGGCTGCGCTGGCAGAGTCACGGCGCACGCCGTACATGCATTTTCATGTGTTTCTGTCAATTTCAGTGTTATTGGGCCCAAACTAGCTTTTCATCAGAACCGATGCAGACTCAGCCAAAACGCTCGGCTGCGCTGGCAGAGTCACGGCGCACGCCGTACATGCATTTTCATGTGTTTCTGTCAATTTCAGTGTTATTGGGCCCAAACTAGTGGCTTTTCATCAGAACCCATGCAGACTCACCCAAAACGCTCGGCTGCGCTGGCAGAGTCACGGCGCACACCGTACATGCATTTTCATGTGTTTCTGTCAATTTCAGTGTTATTGGGCCCAAACTAGTGGCTTTTCATCAGAACCGATGCAGACTCACCCAAAACGCTCGGCTGCGCTGGCAGAGTCACGGCGCACGCCGTACATGCATTTTCATGTGTTTCTGTCAATTTCAGTGTTATTGGGCCCAAACTAGTGGCTTTTCATCAGAACCGATGCAGACTCACCCAAAACGCTCGGCTGCGCTGGCAGAGTCACGGCGCACGCCGTACATGCATTTTCATGTGTTTCTGTCAATTTCAGTGTTATTGGGCCCAAACTAGTGGCTTTTCATCAGAACCCATGCAGACTCACCCAAAACGCTCGGCTGCGCTGGCAGAGTCACGGCGCACGCCGTACATGCATTTTCATGTGTTTCTGTCAATTTCAGTGTTATTGGGCCCAAACTAGTGGCTTTTCATCAGAACCCATGCAGACTCACCCAAAACGCTGGGCTGCGCTGGCAGAGTCACGGCGCACGCCGTACATGCATTTTCATGTGTTTCTGTCAATTTCAGTGTTATTGGGCCCAAACTAGTGGCTTTTCATCAGAACCGATGCAGACTCACCCAAAACGCTCGGCTGCGCTGGCAGAGTCACGGCGCACGCCGTACATGCATTTTCATGTGTTTCTGTCAATTTCAGTGTTATTGGGCCCAAACTAGTGGCTTTTCATCAGAACCGATGCAGACTCACCCAAAACGCTCGGCTGCGCTGGCAGAGTCACGGCGCACGCCGTACATGCATTTTCATGTGTTTCTGTCAATTTCAGTGTTATTGGGCCCAAACTAGTGGCTTTTCATCAGAACCGATGCAGACTCACCCAAAAGGCTCGGCTGCGCAGGGTCACGGCGCACGCCATACATGCATTTTCATGTGTTTCTGTCAATTTCAGTGTTATTGGGCCCAAACTAGTGGCTTTTCATCAGAACCCATGCAGACTCACCCAAAACGCTCGGCTGCGCTGGCAGAGTCACGGCGCACGCCGTACATGCATTTTCATGTGTTTCTGTCAATTTCAGTGTTATTGGGCCCAAACTAGTGGCTTTTCATCAGAACCGATGCAGACTCACCCAAAACGCTCGGCTGCGCTGGCAGAGTCACGGCGCACGCCGTACATGCATTTTCATGTGTTTCTGTCAATTTCAGTGTTACTGGGCCCAAACTAGTGGCTTTTCATCAGAACCGATGCAGACTCACCCAAAACGCTCGGCTGCGCTGGCAGAGTCACGGCGCACGCCGTACATGCATTTTCATGTGTTTCTGTCAATTTCAGTGTTATTGGGCCCAAACTAGTGGCTTTTCATCAGAACCGATGCAGACTCACCCAAAACGCTGGGCTGCGCTGGCAGAGTCACGGCGCACGCCGTACATGCATTTTCATGTGTTTCTGTCAATTTCAGTGTTATTGGGCCCAAACTAGTGGCTTTTCATCAGAACCGATGCAGACTCACCCAAAACGCTCGGCTGCGCTGGCAGAGTCACGGCTCACGCCGTACATGCATTTTCATGTGTTTCTGTCAATTTCAGTGTTATTGGGCCCAAACTAGTGGCTTTTCATCAGAACCGATGCAGACTCACCCAAAACGCTCGGCTGCGCTGGCAGAGTCACGGCGCACGCCGTACATGCATTTTCATGTGTTTCTGTCAATTTCAGTGTTATTGGGCCCAAACTAGTGGCTTTTCATCAGAACCCATGCAGACTCACCCAAAACGCTCGGCTGCGCTGGCAGAGTCACGGCGCACGCCGTACATGCATTTTCATGTGTTTCTGTCAATTTCAGTGTTATTGGGCCCAAACTAGTGGCTTTTCATCAGAACCGATGCAGACTCACCCAAAACGCTCGGCTGCGCTGGCAGAGTCACGGCTCACGCCGTACATGCATTTTCATGTGTTTCTGTCAATTTCAGTGTTATTGGGCCCAAACTAGTGGCTTTTCATCAGAACCGATGCAGACTCACCCAAAACGCTCGGCTGCGCTGGCAGAGTCACGGCGCACGCCGTACATGCATTTTCATGTGTTTCTGTCAATTTCAGTGTTATTGGGCCCAAACTAGTGGCTTTTCATCAGAACCCATGCAGACTCACCCAAAACGCTGGGCTGCGCTGGCAGAGTCACGGCGCACGCCGTACATGCATTTTCATGTGTTTCTGTCAATTTCAGTGTTATTGGGCCCAAACTAGTGGCTTTTCATCAGAACCCATGCAGACTCACCCAAAACGCTCGGCTGCGCTGGCAGAGTCACGGCGCACGCCGTACATGCATTTTCATGTGTTTCTGTCAATTTCAGTGTTATTGGGCCCAAACTAGTGGCTTTTCATCAGAACCGATGCAGACTCACCCAAAACGCTCGGCTGCGCTGGCAGAGTCACGGCGCACGCCGTACATGCATTTTCATGTGTTTCTGTCAATTTCAGTGTTATTGGGCCCAAAACTAGTGGCTTTTCATCAGAACCCATGCAGACTCACCCAAAACGCTCGGCTGCGCTGGCAGAGTCACGGCGCACGCCGTACATGCATTTTCATGTGTTTCTGTCAATTTCAGTGTTATTGGGCCCAAACTAGTGGCTTTTCATCAGAACCCATGCAGACTCACCCAAAACGCTCGGCTGCGCTGGCAGAGTCACGGCGCACGCCGTACATGCATTTTCATGTGTTTCTGTCAATTTCAGTGTTATTGGGCCCAAACTAGTGGCTTTTCATCAGAACCCATGCAGACTCACCCAAAACGCTCGGCTGCGCTGGCAGAGTCACGGCGCACGCCGTACATGCATTTTCATGTGTTTCTGTCAATTTCAGTGTTAGTGGGCCCAAACTAGTGGCTTTTCATCAGAACCCATGCAGACTCACCCAAAACGCTCGGCTGCGCTGGCAGAGTCACGGCGCATGCCGTACATGCATTTTCATGTCTTTCTGTCAATTTCAGTGTTACTGGGCCCAAACTAGTGGCTTTTCATCAGAACCGATGCAGACTCACCCAAAACGCTGGGCTGCGCTGGCAGAGTCACGGCGCACGCCGTACATGCATTTTCATGTGTTTCTGTCAATTTCAGTGTTATTGGGCCCAAACTAGTGGCTTTTCATCAGAACCGATGCAGACTCACCCAAAACGCTCGGCTGCGCTGGCAGAGTCACGGCGCACGCCGTACATGCATTTTCATGTGTTTCTGTCAATTTCAGTGTTATTGGGCCCAAACTAGTGGCTTTTCATCAGAACCCATGCAGACTCACCCAAAACGCTCGGCTGCGCTGGCAGAGTCACGGCGCACGCCGTACATGCATTTTCATGTGTTTCTGTCAATTTCAGTGTTATTGGGCCCAAACTAGTGGCTTTTCATCAGAACCGATGCAGACTCACCCAAAACGCTGGGCTGCGCTGGCAGAGTCACGGCTCACGCCGTACATGCATTTTCATGTGTTTCTGTCAATTTCAGTGTTATTGGGCCCAAACTAGTGGCTTTTCATCAGAACCGATGCAGACTCACCCAAAACGCTCGGCTGCGCTGGCAGAGTCACGGCGCACGCCGTACATGCATTTTCATGTGTTTCTGTCAATTTCAGTGTTATTGGGCCCAAACTAGTGGCTTTTCATCAGAACCGATGCAGACTCACCCAAAACGCTCGGCTGCGCTGGCAGAGTCACGGCGCACGCCGTACATGCATTTTCATGTGTTTCTGTCAATTTCAGTGTTATTGGGCCCAAACTAGTGGCTTTTCATCAGAACCCATGCAGACTCACCCAAAACGCTCGGCTGCGCTGGCAGAGTCACGGCGCACGCCGTACATGCATTTTCATGTGTTTCTGTCAATTTCAGTGTTATTGGGCCCAAACTAGTGGCTTTTCATCAGAACCCATGCAGACTCACCCAAAACGCTCGGCTGCGCTGGCAGAGTCACGGCGCACGCCGTACATGCATTTTCATGTGTTTCTGTCAATTTCAGTGTTATTGGGCCCAAACTAGTGGCTTTTCATCAGAACCGATGCAGACTCACCCAAAACGCTCGGCTGCGCTGGCAGAGTCACGGCGCACGCCGTACATGCATTTTCATGTGTTTCTGTCAATTTCAGTGTTATTGGGCCCAAACTAGTGGCTTTTCATCAGAACCCATGCAGACTCACCCAAAACGCTCGGCTGCGCTGGCAGAGTCACGGCGCACGCCGTACATGCATTTTCATGTGTTTCTGTCAATTTCAGTGTTATTGGGCCCAAACTAGTGGCTTTTCATCAGAACCCATGCAGACTCACCCAAAACGCTGGGCTGCGCTGGCAGAGTCACGGCGCACGCCGTACATGCATTTTCATGTGTTTCTGTCAATTTCAGTGTTATTGGGCCCAAACTAGTGGCTTTTCATCAGAACCGATGCAGACTCACCCAAAACGCTCGGCTGCGCTGGCAGAGTCACGGCGCACGCCGTACATGCATTTTCATGTGTTTCTGTCAATTTCAGTGTTATTGGGCCCAAACTAGTGGCTTTTCATCAGAACCGATGCAGACTCACCCAAAACGCTCGGCTGCGCTGGCAGAGTCACGGCGCACGCCGTACATGCATTTTCATGTGTTTCTGTCAATTTCAGTGTTATTGGGCCCAAACTAGTGGCTTTTCATCAGAACCGATGCAGACTCACCCAAAAGGCTCGGCTGCGCAGGGTCACGGCGCACGCCATACATGCATTTTCATGTGTTTCTGTCAATTTCAGTGTTATTGGGCCCAAACTAGTGGCTTTCATCAGAACCGATGCAGACTCACCCAAAACGCTCGGCTGCGCTGGCAGAGTCACGGCGCACGCCGTACATGCATTTTCATGTGTTTCTGTCAATTTCAGTGTTATTGGGCCCAAACTAGTGGCTTTTCATCAGAACCCATGCAGACTCACCCAAAACGCTCGGCTGCGCTGGCAGAGTCACGGCGCACGCCGTACATGCATTTTCATGTGTTTCTGTCAATTTCAGTGTTATTGGGCCCAAACTAGTGGCTTTTCATCAGAACCCATGCAGACTCACCCAAAACGCTGGGCTGCGCTGGCAGAGTCACGGCGCACGCCGTACATGCATTTTCATGTGTTTCTGTCAATTTCAGTGTTATTGGGCCCAAACTAGTGGCTTTTCATCAGAACCGATGCAGACTCACCCAAAACGCTCGGCTGCGCTGGCAGAGTCACGGCGCACGCCGTACATGCATTTTCATGTGTTTCTGTCAATTTCAGTGTTATTGGGCCCAAACTAGTGGCTTTTCATCAGAACCGATGCAGACTCACCCAAAACGCTCGGCTGCGCTGGCAGAGTCACGGCGCACGCCGTACATGCATTTTCATGTGTTTCTGTCAATTTCAGTGTTATTGGGCCCAAACTAGTGGCTTTTCATCAGAACCGATGCAGACTCACCCAAAAGGCTCGGCTGCGCAGGGTCACGGCGCACGCCATACATGCATTTTCATGTGTTTCTGTCAATTTCAGTGTTATTGGGCCCAAACTAGTGGCTTTTCATCAGAACCCATGCAGACTCACCCAAAACGCTCGGCTGCGCTGGCAGAGTCACGGCGCACGCCGTACATGCATTTTCATGTGTTTCTGTCAATTTCAGTGTTATTGGGCCCAAACTAGTGGCTTTTCATCAGAACCGATGCAGACTCAGCCAAAACGCTCGGCTGCGCTGGCAGAGTCACGGCGCACGCCGTACATGCATTTTCATGTGTTTCTGTCAATTTCAGTGTTACTGGGCCCAAACTAGTGGCTTTTCATCAGAACCGATGCAGACTCACCCAAAACGCTGGGCTGCGCTGGCAGAGTCACGGCGCACGCCGTACATGCATTTTCATGTGTTTCTGTCAATTTCAGTGTTATTGGGCCCAAACTAGTGGCTTTTCATCAGAACCGATGCAGACTCACCCAAAACGCTGGGCTGCGCTGGCAGAGTCACGGCGCACGCCGTACATGCATTTTCATGTGTTTCTGTCAATTTCAGTGTTATTGGGCCCAAACTAGTGGCTTTTCATCAGAACCGATGCAGACTCACCCAAAACGCTCGGCTGCGCTGGCAGAGTCACGGCTCACGCCGTACATGCATTTTCATGTGTTTCTGTCAATTTCAGTGTTATTGGGCCCAAACTAGTGGCTTTTCATCAGAACCGATGCAGACTCACCCAAAACGCCTCGGCTGCGCTGGCAGAGTCACGGCGCACGCCGTACATGCATTTTCATGTGTTTCTGTCAATTTCAGTGTTATTGGGCCCAAACTAGTGGCTTTTCATCAGAACCCATGCAGACTCACCCAAAACGCTCGGCTGCGCTGGCAGAGTCACGGCGCACGCCGTACATGCATTTTCATGTGTTTCTGTCAATTTCAGTGTTATTGGGCCCAAACTAGTGGCTTTTCATCAGAACCGATGCAGACTCACCCAAAACGCTCGGCTGCGCTGGCAGAGTCACGGCTCACGCCGTACATGCATTTTCATGTGTTTCTGTCAATTTCAGTGTTATTGGGCCCAAACTAGTGGCTTTTCATCAGAACCGATGCAGACTCACCCAAAACGCTCGGCTGCGCTGGCAGAGTCACGGCGCACGCCGTACATGCATTTTCATGTGTTTCTGTCAATTTCAGTGTTATTGGGCCCAAACTAGTGGCTTTTCATCAGAACCCATGCAGACTCACCCAAAACGCTGGGCTGCGCTGGCAGAGGCACGGGCGCACGCCGTACATGCATTTTCATGTGTTTCTGTCAATTTCAGTGTTATTGGGCCCAAACTAGTGGCTTTTCATCAGAACCCATGCAGACTCACCCAAGAGCGCTCGGCTGCGCTGGCAGAGTCACGGCGCACGCCGTACATGCATTTTCATGTGTTTCTGTCAATTTCAGTGTTATTGGGCCCAAACTAGTGGCTTTTCATCAGAACCGATGCAGACTCACCCAAAACGCTCGGCTGCGCTGGCAGAGTCACGGCGCACGCCGTGACATGCATTTTCATGTGTTTCTGTCAATTTCAGTGTTATTGGGCCCAAACTAGTGGCTTTTCATCAGAACCCATGCAGACTCACCCAAAACGCTCGGCTGCGCTGGCAGAGTCACGGCGCACGCCGTACATGCATTTCATGTGTTTCTGTCAATTTCAGTGTTATTGGGCCCAAACTAGTGGCTTTTCATCAGAACCCATGCAGACTCACCCAAAACGCTCGGCTGCGCTGGCTGGAGTCACGGCGCACGCCGTACATGCATTTTCATGTGTTTCTGTCAATTTCAGTGTTATTGGGCCCAAACTAGTGGCTTTTCATCAGAACCCATGCAGACTCACCCAAAACGCTCGGCTGCGCTGGCAGAGTCACGGCGCACGCCGTACATGCATTTTCATGTGTTTCTGTCAATTTCAGTGTTAGTGGGCCCAAACTAGTGGCTTTTCATCAGAACCCATGCAGACTCACCCAAAACGCTCGGCTGCGCTGGCAGAGTCACGGCGCATGCCGTACATGCATTTTCATGTCTTTCTGTCAATTTCAGTGTTACTGGGCCCAAACTAGTGGCTTTTCATCAGAACCGATGCAGACTCACCCAAAACGCTGGGCTGCGCTGGCAGAGTCACGGCGCACGCCGTACATGCATTTTCATGTGTTTCTGTCAATTTCAGTGTTATTGGGCCCAAACTAGTGGCTTTTCATCAGAACCGATGCAGACTCACCCAAAACGCTCGGCTGCGCTGGCAGAGTCACGGCGCACGCCGTACATGCATTTTCATGTGTTTCTGTCAATTTCAGTGTTATTGGGCCCAAACTAGTGGCTTTTCATCAGAACCCATGCAGACTCACCCAAAACGCTCGGCTGCGCTGGCAGAGTCACGGCGCACGCCGTACATGCATTTTCATGTGTTTCTGTCAATTTCAGTGTTATTGGGCCCAAACTAGTGGCTTTTCATCAGAACCGATGCAGACTCACCCAAAACGCTGGGCTGCGCTGGCAGAGTCACGGCTCACGCCGTACATGCATTTTCATGTGTTTCTGTCAATTTCAGTGTTATTGGGCCCAAACTAGTGGCTTTTCATCAGAACCGATGCAGACTCACCCAAAACGCTCGGCTGCGCTGGCAGAGTCACGGCGCACGCCGTACATGCATTTTCATGTGTTTCTGTCAATTTCAGTGTTATTGGGCCCAAACTAGTGGCTTTTCATCAGAACCGATGCAGACTCACCCAAAACGCTCGGCTGCGCTGGCAGAGTCACGGCGCACGCCGTACATGCATTTTCATGTGTTTCTGTCAATTTCAGTGTTATTGGGCCCAAACTAGTGGCTTTTCATCAGAACCCATGCAGACTCACCCAAAACGCTCGGCTGCGCTGGCAGAGTCACGGCGCATGCCGTACATGCATTTTCATGTGTTTCTGTCAATTTCAGTGTTATTGGGCCCAAACTAGTGGCTTTTCATCAGAACCCATGCAGACTCACCCAAAACGCTCGGCTGCGCTGGCAGAGTCACGGCGCACGCCGTACATGCATTTTCATGTGTTTCTGTCAATTTCAGTGTTATTGGGCCCAAACTAGTGGCTTTTCATCAGAACCCATGCAGACTCACCCAAAACGCTCGGCTGCGCTGGCAGAGTCACGGCGCACGCCGTACATGCATTTTCATGTGTTTCTGTCAATTTCAGTGTTATTGGGCCCAAACTAGTGGCTTTTCATCAGAACCCATGCAGACTCACCCAAAACGCTCGGCTGCGCTGGCAGAGTCACGGCGCACGCCGTACATGCATTTTCATGTGTTTCTGTCAATTTCAGTGTTATTGGGCCCAAACTAGTGGCTTTTCATCAGAACCCATGCAGACTCACCCAAAACGCTCGGCTGCGCTGGCAGAGTCACGGCGCACGCCGTACATGCATTTTCATGTGTTTCTGTCAATTTCAGTGTTAGTGGGCCCAAACTAGTGGCTTTTCATCAGAACCCATGCAGACTCACCCAAAACGCTCGGCTGCGCTGGCAGAGTCACGGCGCACGCCGTACATGCATTTTCATGTGTTTCTGTCAATTTCAGTGTTACTGGGCCCAAACTAGTGGCTTTTCATCAGAACCGATGCAGACTCACCCAAAACGCTGGGCTGCGCTGGCAGAGTCACGGCGCACGCCGTACATGCATTTTCATGTGTTTCTGTCAATTTCAGTGTTATTGGGCCCAAACTAGTGGCTTTTCATCAGAACCCATGCAGACTCACCCAAAACGCTCGGCTGCGCTGGCAGAGTCACGGCGCACGCCGTACATGCATTTTCATGTGTTTCTGTCAATTTCAGTGTTATTGGGCCCAAACTAGTGGCTTTTCATCAGAACCCATGCAGACTCACCCAAAACGCTCGGCTGCGCTGGCAGAGTCACGGCGCACGCCGTACATGCATTTTCATGTGTTTCTGTCAATTTCAGTGTTATTGGGCCCAAACTAGTGGCTTTTCATCAGAACCGATGCAGACTCACCCAAAACGCTCGGCTGCGCTGGCAGAGTCACGGCTCACGCCGTACATGCATTTTCATGTGTTTCTGTCAATTTCAGTGTTATTGGGCCCAAACTAGTGGCTTTTCATCAGAACCGATGCAGACTCACCCAAAACGCTCGGCTGCGCTGGCAGAGTCACGGCGCACGCCGTACATGCATTTTCATGTGTTTCTGTCAATTTCAGTGTTATTGGGCCCAAACTAGTGGCTTTTCATCAGAACCGATGCAGACTCACCCAAAACGCTCGGCTGCGCTGGCAGAGTCACGGCGCACGCCGTACATGCATTTTCATGTGTTTCTGTCAATTTCAGTGTTATTGGGCCCAAACTAGTGGCTTTTCATCAGAACCCATGCAGACTCACCAAAACGCTCGGCTGCGCTGGCAGAGTCACGGCGCACGCCGTACATGCATTTTCATGTGTTTCTGTCAATTTCAGTGTTATTGGGCCCAAACTAGTGGCTTTTCATCAGAACCCATGCAGACTCACCCAAAACGCTCGGCTGCGCTGGCAGAGTCACGGCGCACGCCGTACATGCATTTTCATGTGTTTCTGTCAATTTCAGTGTTATTGGGCCCAAACTAGTGGCTTTTCATCAGAACCCATGCAGACTCACCCAAAACGCTCGGCTGCGCTGGCAGAGTCCACGGCGCACGCCGTACATGCATTTTCATGTGTTTCTGTCAATTTCAGTGTTATTGGGCCCAAACTAGTGGCTTTTCATCAGAACCCATGCAGACTCACCCAAAACGCTCGGCTGCGCTGGCAGAGTCACGGCGCACGCCGTACATGCATTTTCATGTGTTTCTGTCAATTTCAGTGTTATTGGGCCCAAACTAGTGGCTTTTCATCAGAACCCATGCAGACTCACCCAAAACGCTGGGCTGCGCTGGCAGAGTCACGGCGCACGCCGTACATGCATTTTCATGTGCCTTTTGGGCCCAATAACACTGGTGTTATTGGGCCCAAACTAGTGGCTTTTCATCAGAACCGATGCAGACTCACCCAAAACGCTCGGCTGCGCTGGCAGAGTCACGGCGCACGCCGTACATGCATTTTCATGTGTTTCTGTCAATTTCAGTGTTATTGGGCCCAAACTAGTGGCTTTTCATCAGAACCGATGCAGACTCACCCAAAACGCTCGGCTGCGCTGGCAGAGTCACGGCGCACGCCGTACATGCATTTTCATGTGTTTCTGTCAATTTCAGTGTTATTGGGCCCAAACTAGTGGCTTTTCATCAGAACCGATGCAGACTCACCCAAAACGCTCGGCTGCGCTGGCAGAGTCACGGCGCACGCCGTACATGCATTTTCATGTGTTTCTGTCAATTTCAGTGTTATTGGGCCCAAACTAGTGGCTTTTCATCAGAACCGATGCAGACTCACCCAAAACGCTGGGCTGCGCTGGCAGAGTCACGGCGCACGCCGTACATGCATTTTCATGTGTTTCTGTCAATTTCAGTGTTATTGGGCCCAAACTAGTGGCTTTTCATCAGAACCCATGCAGACTCACCCTAAACGCTCGGCTGCGCTGGCAGAGTAACGGCGCACGCCGTACATGCATTTTCATGTGTTTCTGTCAATTTCAGTGTTATTGGGCCCAAACTAGTGGCTTTTCATCAGAACCCATGCAGACTCACCCAAAACGCTCGGCTGCGCTGGCAGAGTCACGGCGCATGCCGTACATGCATTTTCATGTGTTTCTGTCAATTTCAGTGTTACTGGGCCCAAACTAGTGGCTTTTCATCAGAACCGATGCAGACTCACCCAAAACGCTGGGCTGCGCTGGCAGAGTCACGGCGCACGCCGTACATGCATTTTCATGTGTTTCTGTCAATTTCAGTGTTATTGGGCCCAAACTAGTGGCTTTTTCATCAGAACCGATGCAGACTCACCCAAAACGCTCGGCTGCGCTGGCAGAGTCACGGCGCACGCCGTACATGCATTTTCATGTGTTTCTGTCAATTTCAGTGTTATTGGGCCCAAACTAGTGGCTTTTCATCAGAACCCATGCAGACTCACCCAAAACGCTCGCTGCGCTGGCAGAGTCACGGCGCACGCCGTACATGCATTTTCATGTGTTTCTGTCAATTTCAGTGTTATTGGGCCCAAACTAGTGGCTTTTCATCAGAACCGATGCAGACTCACCCAAAACGCTCGGCTGCGCTGGCAGAGTCACGGCTCACGCCGTACATGCATTTTCATGTGTTTCTGTCAATTTCAGTGTTATTGGGCCCAAACTAGTGGCTTTTCATCAGAACCCATGCAGACTCACCCAAAACGCTCGGCTGCGCTGGCAGAGTCACGGCGCACGCCGTACATGCATTTTCATGTGTTTCTGTCAATTTCAGTGTTATTGGGCCCAAACTAGTGGCTTTTCATCAGAACCGATGCAGACTCACCCAAAACGCTCGGCTGCGCTGGCAGGGTCACGGCGCACGCCGTACATGCATTTTCATGTGTTTCTGTCAATTTCAGTGTTATTGGGCCCAAACTAGTGGCTTTTCATCAGAACCGATGCAGACTCACCCAAAACGCTCGGCTGCGCTGGCAGAGTCACGGCGCACGCCGTACATGCATTTTCATGTGTTTCTGTCAATTTCAGTGTTATTGGGCCCAAACTAGTGGCTTTTCATCAGAACCGATGCAGACTCACCCAAAACGCTGGGCTGCGCTGGCAGAGTCACGGCGCACGCCGTACATGCATTTTCATGTGTTTCTGTCAATTTCAGTGTTATTGGGCCCAAACTAGTGGCTTTTCATCAGAACCCATGCAGACTCACCCTAAACGCTCGGCTGCGCTGGCAGAGTAACGGCGCACGCCGTACATGCATTTTCATGTGTTTCTGTCAATTTCAGTGTTATTGGGCCCAAACTAGTGGCTTTTCATCAGAACCCATGCAGACTCACCCAAAACGCTCGGCTGCGCTGGCAGAGTCACGGCGCATGCCGTACATGCATTTTCATGTGTTTCTGTCAATTTCAGTGTTACTGGGCCCAAACTAGTGGCTTTTCATCAGAACCGATGCAGACTCACCCAAAACGCTGGGCTGCGCTGGCAGAGTCACGGCGCACGCCGTACATGCATTTTCATGTGTTTCTGTCAATTTCAGTGTTATTGGGCCCAAACTAGTGGCTTTTCATCAGAACCGATGCAGGCTCACCCAAAACGCTCGGCTGCGCTGGCAGAGTCACGGCGCACGCCGTACATGCATTTTCATGTGTTTCTGTCAATTTCAGTGTTATTGGGGCCCAAACTAGTGGCTTTTTCATCAGAACCCATGCAGACTCACCCAAAACGCTCGGCTGCGCTGGCAGAGTCACGGCGCACGCCGTACATGCATTTTCATGTGTTTCTGTCAATTTCAGTGTTATTGGGCCCAAACTAGTGGCTTTTCATCAGAACCGATGCAGACTCACCCAAAACGCTCGGCTGCGCTGGCAGAGTCACGGCTCACGCCGTACATGCATTTTCATGTGTTTCTGTCAATTTCAGTGTTATTGGGCCCAAACTAGTGGCTTTTCATCAGAACCCATGCAGACTCACCCAAAACGCTCGGGCTGCGCTGGCAGAGTCACGGCGCACGCCGTACATGCATTTTCATGTGTTTCTGTCAATTTCAGTGTTATTGGGCCCAAACTAGTGGCTTTTCATCAGAACCGATGCAGACTCACCCAAAACGCTCGGCTGCGCTGGCAGAGTCACGGCGCACGCCGTACATGCATTTTCATGTGTTTCTGTCAATTTCAGTGTTATTGGGCCCAAACTAGTGGCTTTTCATCAGAACCGATGCAGACTCACCCAAAACGCTCGGCTGCGCTGGCAGAGTCACGGCGCACGCCGTACATGCATTTTCATGTGTTTTCTGTCAATTTCAGTGTTATTGGGCCCAAACTAGTGGCTTTTCATCAGAACCCATGCAGACTCACCCAAAACGCTCGGCTGCGCTGGCAGAGTCACGGCGCACGCCGTACATGCATTTTCATGTGTTTCTGTCAATTTCAGTGTTATTGGGCCCAAACTAGTGGCTTTTCATCAGAACCGATGCAGACTCACCCAAAACGCTCGGCTGTGCTGGCAGAGTCACGGCGCACGCCGTACATGCCTTTTTTATGTGTTTCTGTCAATTTCAGTGTTATTGGGCCCAAACTAGTGGCTTTTCATCAGAACCCATGCAGACTCACCCAAAACGCTCGGCTGCGCTGGCAGAGTCACGGCGCACGCCGTACATGCATTTTCATGTGTTTCTGTCAATTTCAGTGTTATTGGGCCCAAACTAGTGGCTTTTCATCAGAACCCATGCAGACTCACCCAAAACGCTCGGCTGCGCTGGCAGAGTCACGGCGCACGCCGTACATGCATTTTCATGTGTTTCTGTCAATTTCAGTGTTAGTGGGCCCAAACTAGTGGCTTTTCATCAGAACCCATGCAGACTCACCCAAAACGCTCGGCTGCGCTGGCAGAGTCACGGCGCACGCCGTACATGCATTTTCATGTGTTTCTGTCAATTTCAGTGTTACTGGGCCCAAACTAGTGGCTTTTCATCAGAACCGATGCAGACTCACCCAAAACGCTGGGCTGCGCTGGCAGAGTCACGGCGCAAGCCGTACATGCATTTTCATGTGTTTCTGTCAATTTCAGTGTTATTGGGCCCAAACTAGTGGCTTTTCATCAGAACCCATGCAGACTCACCCAAAACGCTCGGCTGCGCTGGCAGAGTCACGGCGCACGCCGTACATGCATTTTCATGTGTTTCTGTCAATTTCAGTGTTATTGGGCCCAAACTAGTGGCTTTTCATCAGAACCCATGCAGACTCACCCAAAACGCTCGGCTGCGCTGGCAGAGTCACGGCGCACGCCGTACATGCATTTTCATGTGTTTCTGTCAATTTCAGTGTTATTGGGCCCAAACTAGTGGCTTTTCATCAGAACCGATGCAGACTCACCCAAAACGCTCGGCTGCGCTGGCAGAGTCACGGCTCACGCCGTACATGCATTTTCATGTGTTTCTGTCAATTTCAGTGTTATTGGGCCCAAACTAGTGGCTTTTCATCAGAACCGATGCAGACTCACCCAAAACGCTCGGCTGCGCTGGCAGAGTCACGGCGCACGCCGTACATGCATTTTCATGTGTTTCTGTCAATTTCAGTGTTATTGGGCCCAAACTAGTGGCTTTTCATCAGAACCGATGCAGACTCACCCAAAACGCTCGGCTGCGCTGGCAGAGTCACGGCGCACGCCGTACATGCATTTTCATGTGTTTCTGTCAATTTCAGTGTTATTGGGCCCAAACTAGTGGCTTTTCATCAGAACCCATGCAGACTCACCCAAAAACGC